>NC_041376.1:20690957-20795957 GCF_900634415.1 Cottoperca gobio | reverse complement strand
ATATATATCGATCGATCTCTATAGATCTAGATATATATATCTCTCTATATATACTCTATATATATCTCTCTCATATCTCTCTCTCTATCTCTCAGTCTCTTTATCTCTCTATATTAGTTTTCTCTCTCTCGTTCTTTAATTCTATCTCTTCTCTAGGATAGTATCTACCGATCCTCTGCATATATATCTAGTTCTATCTATATCTATCGTAATATATATAGTATCTATACTCGTAATCTATCTTATATCTCTCTATATATATCTCTCTATCGATATTATAGATCTATCATAGGAGTTCTTATATATATATATATATCTATAAATACTATATATCTATATATTCATATATATATATTCTATAGTATATACTGTAATAGTATAGTTATACCTAGTTCCAGCTAAAGTTAACAGAAGACTACGCTGCAGCTATATGGCCCTGCTCTACCGGCGGAACACTTTACCACTGTTACACTTTTTTATTATATAGGCCTATTTTTTTTACACGGGAAATATATATAGGGAAACTATATAATATATATGATATATATATAAATATCTAGATAGAGAATAGATCGATAGATAGATAATAGATAATAGCTAGATAGTAGCTAGCTCTATAGATAATAGATCGATATGATAGAATCTGATATCTAGGTTATATATATATAGTTATATATATATATGATATAACTAATATCTAATAGTTTATATCTATATATATATAAAAATATTTCTTCTCTATCTCTATATATAATATATATATATAGCGCTAGCTCTATCGATCGATATCGCTCGCTCTATATCTCTCTATATTCTCTTTATTTTCTGTTCTATTAGTTTTATTATCTATCTCGTTACTTTCTTTATACTCTATTCTCTGTTTCTTTTATTCTCTATTCACTATCTCTCTATATCTCTACTATCCCTCCATCCTCCACCCGCTTATCCGGGATCGGGTCGCGGGGGCAGCAGCTCCAGTAAGGAACCCCAATCTTCCCTTCTCCGGGCCACATCCTCCAGCTCCGACTGGGGGATCCTGAGGCGTTCCCAGGCCAGTGAGGAGATATAATCTCTCCACCGAGTCCTGGGTCTTCCCCGGGGTCTCCTCCCAGCTGGACGTGCCTGGAACACCTCCCTAGGGAGGCGCCCAGGTGGCATCCTTACTAGATGCCCGAACCACCTCAACTGGCTCCTTTCAACGTAAAGGAGCAGCGGCTCTACTCCGAGTCTCTCACGGATGGCTGAGCTTCTCACCCTATCTCTAAGGGAGACGCCAGCCACCCGTCTGAGAAAACCCATTTCGGCCGCTTGTACCCGTGATCTCGTTCTTTCGGTCATGACCCAGCCTTCATGACCATAGGTGAGGGTAGGAACGAAGATCGACCGGTATATTGAGAGCTTTGCCTTCTGGCTCAGCTCTCCTTTCGTCACAACGGTGCGGTAAAGTGACTGTAATACCGCCCCCGCTGCGCCGATTCTCCGGCCAATCTCTCGCTCCATTGTCCCCTCACTCGCGAACAAGACCCCGAGGTACTTGAACTCCTTCACTTGGGGTAATGGCTCATTCCCTACCCGGAGTAGGCAATCCACCGGTTTCCTGCTGAGAGCCATGGCCTCAGATTTGGAGGTGCTGATCCTCATCCCAACCGCTGCACACTCGGCTGCGAACCGATCCAGTGAGTGTTGAAGGTCACAGACCGATGATGCCATAAGGACCACATCATCTGCAAAGAGCAGCGATGAGATCCTCAGGTCACCGAACTGCAACCCCTCTCCTCCACGACTACGCCTCGATATCCTATCCATGAAAATCACGAACAGGATTGGTGATAAAGCGCAGCCCTGGCGGAGGCCAACATTCACGGGAAACGAGTCCGACTTACTGCCGAGTATCCGGACACAACTCTCGCTTTGGGCGTACAGGGATTGGATGGCCCTCAAAAGTGACCCCCTCACCCCATACTCCCGCAGCACCTCCCACAGTATCACCCGGGGGACCCGGTCATACGCCTTCTCCAGATCCACAAAACACATGTAGACCGGATGGGCGTACTCCCAGGCCCCCTCCAGGATCCTTGCAAGAGTAAAGAGTTGGTCTGTTGTTCCACGACCAGGACGGAATCCGCATTGTTCCTCTTCAATCAGAGGTTCGACTACCGGCCGATCCCTCCTTTCCAGTACCTTGGAGTAGACTTTACCAGGGAGGCTGAGAAGTGTGATACCCCTGTAGTTGGCACACACTCTCTGGTCCCCCTTTTTAAATAGGGGAACCACCACCCCGGTCTGCCAACCCCTAGGCACTGTCCCAGACTTCCACGCAATGTTGACGAGGCGTGTCAACCAAGACAGCCCCTCAACACCCAAAGCCTTCAGCATTTCTGGACGGATCTCATCAACCCCTGCGGCTTTGCCACTGTGGAGTTGTTTGACTACCTCAGTGACTTCCATCAGGGAAATTGACGATGATCCCCCATCAGCTTCCAGCTCTGCCTCAACCATAGAGGGCGTGTTAGTCGGATTCAGGAGTTCCTCAAAGTGCTCCTTCCACCGGCCGATAACCTTCTCAGTTGAAGTCAGCAGGGTCCCACCCTTGCTGTACACAGCTTGGATGGTTCCTCGCTTCCCCCTCCTGAGGTGCCGGATGGTTTTCCAGAAGCACCTTGGTGCCGACCGAAAGTCCTTCTCCATAGCTTCTCCGAACTTCTCCCACACCCGCTGCTTTGCCTCTGACACGGCAGAAGCTGCCGCCCTTCTAGTCCTTCGATACCCTGCAACTGTTTCCGGAGTCCTCCCGGATAACATAACCCGGAAGGACTCCTTCTTCAGTCGGACGGCTTCCCTGACCACCGGGGTCCACCACGGTGTTCGAGGGTTACCGCCCCTTGAGGCACCTAAGACCTTGAGACCACAGCTCATCACCGCAGCTTCAGCAATAGAGGTTTTGAACATCGCCCACTCAGGTTCAATGCCCCCAACCTCCACAGGGATGGCTGAAAAGCTCCGCCGGAGGTGTGAGTTAAAGATCCCCAGGACAGGGGCTTCCTCCAGACGTTCCCAGTTCACCCGCACTACCCGTTTGGGTTTACCAGGTCTGTCCAGAGTCTTCCCCCACCCCTTGATCCAACTCACCACCAGATGGTGATCAGTCGACAGCTCCGCCCCTCTCTTCACCCGAGTGTCCAAAACATGCGGCCTCAGATCAGATGATACGATTACGAAATCGATCATTGACCTTTGGCCTAGGGTGCTCTGGTACCACGTGCACTTATGAGCATCCTTATGTTCGAACATGGTGTTTGTTATGGCCATTCCATGACTAGCACAGAAGTCCAACAACAAACGACCGTTCGGGTTTAGATCAGGGAGGCCCTTCCTCCCAATCACGCCTCTCCAGGTGTCTCCATCGTTTCCCACGTGTGCGTTGAAGTCTCCCAGCAAGACTACGGAGTCCCCTACTGGAACCACCTGCAGGGCTCCATTCAGGGTCTCCAAGAAGGCCGAATACTCAGAACTGCGGTTTGGGGCATAGGCACAAACAACAGTCAGAGTTTTCCCCCCCATAACCCGAAGGCGTAGGGAGGCGACCCTCTCGTCCACCGGGATAAACTCCAACGTGGCGGCGCTCAGCCGGGGGCTAGTGAGTATCCCCACCCCGGCCCGAGGCCTCACACCTTGGGAAACTCCGGAGAAGAATAGAGTCCAACCCCTATCCAGGAGTACGGTTCCAGAGCCAAGACTGTGCGTGGAGGTAAGCCCCACCAGATCCAACTGGTAGCGATCCACCTCCCGCACTAGTTCCGGCTCCTTCCCCCACAGAGAGGTGACGTTCCACGTCCCCAGAGCCAGCCTCTGCTGCCCGGGTCTGGTCCGTCGAGGTCCCTGACCATCACTGCCACCCGTGTGACAGCGCACCCGACCCCAGCGGTTTTTCCCATGAGTGGTGGGCCCACAGGATGGATGGATGGGAGGCACCACGTAGCTTCTTCGGGCTGTGCCCGACCGGGCTCCGTGGCAAACCCGGCCACCAGGCGCTCGCTGTCGGGCCCTCCCTCTGGGCCTGGCTCCAGACGGGGGCCCCGGGCTTCCTCCGGGCAGGGTCTCTCCTTTCCTTTCCCTTTCTTTCATGAAGTCGTTTTTGAACCATTCTTAGTCTGGCCCCTCGCCTGAGACCAATTTGCCTTGGGAGACCCTACCAGGAGCACTAGGCTCCAGACAACACAGCTCTCAGGTTCATAGGGACACACAAACCTCTCCACCACGATAAGGTGATGGTTCCCAGAGAGGCATCATATATATATAGTTATATATAGATATAGTTTATATATATATATATATATATATATAGATATATATAGATATAGATAGATAGATAGATAGATAGATAGATAGATATAGTTTTATATATATATTAGTTATATATATCTATCTATCTATCTTATAGTATATATAGTTAAATAATATGATAGATATATATATATATATAATATATATCTAGATATATAACTATATATATTAACTATAGTATATATATAACTATATTATATTAACTATATATTATATACAATATATATAGTTATATCTATATAATATCTATCATGTTTATTATATACTATTATGTATTATCTTTATATGTTATATTCTCTATCTCTCTCTATATTACTTATATATCTCTCTTATCTCGTTCTCTAAGTCTCCATTCGTTCTAGTCTCTCTCTCGCCTGTTTTTATCTAGAATATCTCTCTACTATCGTTTCTCTAGATCTCTCTAGGCTCTAGCTCTAGAGATCTCTCTCTTCTCTAGATAGAGCTAGAGAGGATAGATATATATGGGTAATCTAGTTCTATATATATATAGTTCTCGTTTGGTATATAGATAGTAGTCTCATATATATCTAGTCGAGAGAATATAGTCGGGGATAGATCTCTCGGGATTAGAGAGAGAGGGAGATCTCTCTCTCGGGAGAGAGAGAGAGAGAGCGGGAGAGATAGAAGGGAGAGAGAGAAGTATAGAGGAGGAGATATGATGAGAGGGGGGGGGAGAGAGATAGAGGAGGAGAGAGAGACTAGATCGAGAGGAGCGAGAGAGAGCGATATCGATAGAGAAGAGGAGAGGATATATAGAACGAGAGAGATCTGATAGAGAGCGAGACTAGATCTAGCTAGGAGAGAGCGATATAGATAAGAGAACGATCTATATATATATATCTAATCTATAATTATAAGGATATATATAACACTATATATATAATATATATATATATATATATCTTATATATGATATTATCTATATATCTATGTATCTATTATATTAACTATATATATATATATCTATTATCTATCTATATCGATCTATATTATATATTATAATCTATCTTATATATATATATCTTATATAACTCTATATATATATTATATATATATAGTTATTATATATAATATATATAACTATATATAATATATGTTATATAATATATAACTATATATATATATATATATATATATATATCTATATATATATATATATATAGTTCTGTAAAGACGAGAGGAGCTGGAGATTCAGGTGATAATTCTCTTCAGGTTCATCACACCTTTTAGTGTCATTTGTTATAGTACAATACATTGTTATAATAAAAATATTAAATCGATCAGTTGCTAATGTTTCATTAATCTGAACTCGGGAAGGGGGGGGGGGGCTAACCCAGCTAGGACCTAAGGCTACTCCACTACCCAGTGTCCGGTCGCAGGAAATAAAATGGATGAAATTTTCCCCACATATTTACCCAGACCTGGCTCCATCGTGCCATTCCGGATCAAGCTATTATATCTTAATATAATTTTTTTATAAAGCACTTTGACTTGCCTAGTTGAAATGTGCTATATGAATAAACTTGCTTTGTGTTGCACTTGATGTGCGGATCTGAGCTGAGACAAGGCGGACTCTGTGTTTACATCAATGATGCTTTGTGCTTAAATCCCTGATGTTGAATTTATTATGTTAAAAAGCTGGATATTATCTTGTTGCTGCTGTTTACATTCCTCCCGATGCAAATTACAAAAACACGCTCCTGTTTTTGTTGCGTTTTGCATTCTATTAGTTGTCAAGACTCACACATCAAAGATATAGACATGAAAGTGTGTAGAACCTTCTGTCAATGTGTGGAATTACAACCTGATGAGATCTGTTTCAAACTGACTCTTGAAGGAGGAGAGCTCAACAAATCGATTCAACACTGCAGCTGCTGTGAGTCAATCCCACATACAACTTCTTTGTGTATATTTATATTAATCTACAGATAGAAATAGTCCCCAAGAGATGCACTATTTATGTTTGCTAAAAGCTACGGTGGTCAGTTTTGATAATTGAGCGTTAAAAAAGAAAGAAGGAAGAAAAACACCTTTTATTTGTGAGCCATTATTAAATATTTACATCTTTAGCAACATGCTTGGTGCTGAGAGTCACAGAGTAGGGAAGTCAGAACATCTTGAGAAACGGACTGATGTGTGTGGGGGCTTTGGACATCTACACTATCTGATACATGATGCATCATTAATGACATGTTGAACACATCAGCACACAATAAGTTATAATGAGCATGAATATGTATGCCTGGATGTTTAAGATTTGTCTTTCTTCAGTTTTTTAGTGTAGAGCCGGGAAACATCACTGACTTTGTGAATTAAATAAAATTGCTATTCACCAACTAAATAGTAAGATGGGGATGGTGAAGAAAATAATGGATCCAACTTCACATGTGTAGTTCAGGTGAAATTGCTTTTCCCAAAATGCAAAGATCTGCCTAGGATCTGCCCATCACGAAGATCAGGATCCAGTCACAGAGGGCGCTGGAGAGCCGGAGGTCCCTGAGCTTAATGACGAGCTTGGAGGGCACAGTGGAATGCTGAACTGTAGTCGATGAACAGCGTTTTAACACATATGTTCCTGTGATCCAGGTGGGAGAGGGCAGTGTGGGGGGTGAGGGCTGTGGACCTGTTTGCTCTGTAAGCAAACTGCAGAGGGTCCAGTGAGTGAGGGAGGGAGGAGGTGATGAAACTAACCGCTCAAAGCACTTTGTGATGATGGAAGTGAGTACAGCTAAGCGGTAGGCGTTGACACAGATGTTTTTTTTATCTTTTTGGGGACAAGAACGATGGTGGACAGTTTAAAACATGTGGGGACTCCAGACTGGAGCAGTGACCTATTGAAAATGTATGTGAACACATCTGCCTGCTGAACTGCACACTCCTTCAGAGCACGGACAGGGATGCAGTCTGGTCCAGGGGCCTTGTGTGGGTTAATCCTTTTTTAAGGATTTGCACACATCTGGTTAAAACCAGTGGGCAGGGATCCTGAGCCTTCTGTACCTCCACAGCCGGGGAGTTCTCAGAACGTGCATAAAAAGTGTCCAGTTCATCTGGGAGAGACGGGTTGCTTGTTGTCCTTTTAGAATCTATTATCGTTTTTAGTCCAGAACACATGTTTCTAGCATTGGATCCCTTGTAGTCAAACTCCACTTTGTCCCTTTAATGTCCTTTTGCACTGGAGCCCGTCCCTGGAATTGCTGTACTCATCCAAATCACCGCTGCTACTCGCAACATACAGTAAACCTCTGCAAATGAATGCACTCCAATATGCGCTTTGATATGTACTGTATGAATAGGAAGCTCCTTCAGGCTTGGCAGTCAGACAACAATTGAAAGTGTTTTTCCTGATGGTTCTGTGACAAATCTGCTGTATTTCAGTGAAACTCGTTAACCCAAATTAATGTAATGTATATCACAAAAGAATGAGATTGAGGAAAATTTATTTTTACATGAGATCCCCACATGCATTCATACAATCAGTGGGAAGAAGAGAACAGAAACGATTAAGGAGCAAAGAAGATGCTTAAACATAGAAAAGAATAGTGACAAACATAAGGAAAATAGCCATACCTTTTTAAATGCACACCTGCGTTTGGTGTGGCTGGTTAATTATATCTCTGACTATGAGGTGATGCTGGCATTTGGCTAGTCTGCAGTATCTCTGCTATAAGGTTCAATTTAACTTTCTGCCACTCGAGTCAGCATTCTCATGAATACAAAACAATTTTCACACTTGATGTAAATGTAGTTGAGCCATCCCTTCTCTATGAAGGCACTGACAAACCAACAAGCATGAATATGGGAACAAACCTGTGATACATGCAATATATGCATTTAATCCTCCATTTCATTCATCCACTGCAGAGGCATCAGATACAACATTACACATACATAAAGAGCACCGTCCACATACAGCAAGTTCACCTCAAGATCACATCAACTGCAGACTCTTATGCAAAACAATCAACCACTGTCGTCATGGCCACCTCAATGCACTTGTCACAGACTCATCCAGATGTGAAATCCCCTATAACCCATACATATATGCATGTATACACATATACTGTATCTGGCAAGTCTGTGAAAAAATAACCGTTGCAACTTCCCGGGTCTCAAGGTGACGTCTTCAACAGCGTTTTTTAGTTCAATTACAAGCCCAAAACCAAAAAGATAACCACTTTACAAAGATATATGACGAAGAAAAGCATCACATCATCACATTAGAAAAGCTGGAATCGAGAGAATTATTTGGCCTTAAATACTACCTAAACCAGGGGTGGGGAACCTTTTTCCTATCAAGGGCCATTTTATGTTTTACAACATCCTTCGAGGGCCATACTAATTGTTGAGCTCATAACCGCTGCAATATTTTTTAAGACGTAGCCCATTAATTTCACCTTTCTTTCATGCTGTGCAAAAAAGCAACTTTTTTTATCCATGTATCTTTCTGCTTTATCAGAAATCAGAAATCCTTTACAACGGGGACATTTATCACAGCAAAAGAACATATGAAGTAAAAGGTAGTACACAATAATTAAATAGAATAAAAATATAAGTACCAAGTGGTTGATAGAAAATAATGTGAATATTGCACATGGCAGTGATAATTGCACAGATTATAAAAAGTGAGTATTGTAAATGGCAGTGATAATTGCACAACAGTGGTGGAATAGTCTGTTCTTGGTGCGGTGGTCTACCTCTCTATCTGTCCATGTTTGTATGTTACGCTCTGGAGAGAGCTGCTTGTTGGGCCAAACTCCGCCAAAGAGCGTTAACTTTATCCAAACGCACTTGTCCTTTCAGCTCGTACAGTTTGGCATGTCTCCTGCTGTAATAATGCTCGAGATTATTTTTCATAACCGCAAGCGCGTACGCACAAACTAGGCACACTGGTCTTTTACTTCCACAAAGAAATAATCGTTCGTCCATTTCTCCTGGAAGGTGCGACATTCCGCATCTACCTTTCTCTTTTTTTACACTCGCCACGTTGCGTTCGCTGATGTCAATGAATTTAAATTTAAATTTAAATTAAGTTTTTAGACATGATGTGATCACGTGATGACACGTTCCACTCGTGTTGTGTTCAAGGACCCTGACCTTGGCCAGGAAAAACACTCAGTCAACCGTTTTATACTATTGCTGTCTAGATTTTTATTTATTTTTTCATAGTGGATTTCTTTGCGTGCGTTTATGAATTACCTTAAGGGCCGGATCAAATGGTCTCGCAGGCCGTATACGGCCCGGAGGCCGGAGGTTCCCCACCAATTACCAACTATTGTCGCTCTGCGAAACGTTAATCAGCTGTAGATACAACAAACATTTTGGGTGTGCTCACGTTTGGTAAACTCTCCAAATTAAGTGGTTTGGAGGGGATATTGTCCGGTTACTAGCTTGATAATCTTTCTAATCATTAGTTTAATCAGTGGAAACAAACAGCATGTGACAGTCATGATAATTATCAAGAGTGACCCAGTTATCATTCATATCATCTGTAGGATCTTTCTGCAGGACAGTTTGCTGAAAAAGTCCCATATTGCCTGACTTCTAGTGTTCCAATTAGAGTTATTTACATGTTCATCTCTTAGTATCTTCATTCTTTCCAATATTTTAATGAGATTTCCTTCTTCTCCTGTGTGCATTGGGTTAACCGCACAACACTCCTCCTCAATGTAACTACACACTCCCTGATATTCTGCTAGTATTGTGTCTATAGCAAACCTATTTTGTAAGGTCATTATTGAGGTTCATCAGGTAACTGTTCATGTATAGACCTTAGTGCTAATATTGTCCAATTGATGCTGATTGTACTATAAGTAATTCACCCATCTACTGTTACGTGCTATGTACTGTGCATTTATTAATCATCACCATAATGGCACCTTCCCCGCTACCTGTCCGGAAATGATCCAATCTTCCCCTATGGCCTTATGATCTAATGGTATGCTGATTGGTTCTTGGACCCAATCTACATAAACTTGTTCATCAGCTGTCCATTTTTTGTCTTAACTTATATTAATTCTACATTCATTTAATTGTGGTATGTTTAGTACTGTTACTTGGCCTGTTAACATTAACCCCACAGCACACAGTCCTGTCCATAGCTTTGGTAATACTGCTTTTATTTTTGTATCATTTTCACATAGGCAAAACACATCTGTCAATGGCTGTGTGCCCCTTACTATGTTTGGTAGTGGGTCTGTGCGTTGGAGTGTATATCTATCGCTTTCTACTACTTGTTGGCATTGAATTGTTGCTTCTTTAGTCGTATTGCACACACATATACGTTGATTGGTCAAAAGTTGTCATTGTTCATTGTTGGCATGAACCTCAATCATTTCATCCTGACTGTAGAGGCTAAGCCGAAGCTTTAAGCCACTGAGGTTCCGCTTTGTTACACTAATTGACGCACTTGTTGTCGTGTCTGCTGAATAAAGATTCCGATTCAAACTCTTTCGATTGAACACTCAGTCCGTTTATTTCTTGTTGAATTAGCTTTCCCATCAGCAAACAAAACATGACCTTCAGACACACAATAACTTAGCCTATGGAGCAAACGATATCTCAGCCAACTTGTGTATGTGTGTGTCCGGGTATGTATGTGGTCAAAAACTGTTTACCTCCCGGCGGAACACCACCGTCAACAAACATTGGTTCCTACTTATAGCAGGAGCGCTAATTGGCTCCTACACTGTATCCGAGGATCTGACTGAATTTGACGTATTGCCCTTATTAGGCCTGGGTCACGTGCTACACAATATGGGAATATTGTTCCTTTTCTTATGTTAACTACCGGTGATACTCAAATTTCAAGATCAGCTGATAATGTCTGTGGACAAACTTGTACATAATCAGTCCAACTTCCTTGTCCTTGAGCTATTCTCATCACACAATATGCAAAACAAGTGCTTCTAATATCACAGTGTTCAGTATCATACCCTGGAATGGGCAACATTCTCTTCAGATGACTTTTGGCTTTTAAGTAATTTATCGATTATACTGTAGGTCATATGTGTAGAATAACAAATTGCATTACATATTACATGTTTTAAACTAAAACCATGACATACAATATAGCCAATATTAATCTTCTCTTTCAACTACAAACTAGTGTAGAATGCATTGTACTATTCAACCATGGAAAGGGACAAGCCTCTGCCCTATCAGCCTGAATAGGAGTAGTCCTACTGTGGTAGAATCTGTTTAAGCTTCAGTTAGAAGAACAGAGCAGCACGATTAGTGCTCCATTGTTAAATATGAGCAAATGTAGATCAAATGCACGCTGATCACACCAGGAGGAAGGTTGAGGATAGGTTCATTTATATAGTTTATTAACTTTGTTAAGAAATATAATAGTTTTGAAACAACCAGATAATTGATTGTAAATACTCTCCTTACCTGACATACCATCAGCCTCACTTGGAACAAAAACATTTTAAATTAGCAAACATTAGCTAGGTAACACACTGAATGAATATGGGAAACAATATACCTGCTCCACATCAACATGCAAGCATTGTCATTGTTAGCATTTTAGCATGCTGAAGTAGGTCTTTAGCTCGAAGCACTGCTTTGCTTGAGTGCAGACCTACTAGCAAAGTTTCAGACTCTGAGACCCTGTTCACACCTGGCATCAACGTTTGTCTTTTGTCATCCAATCACAAGTGGACAGCTTTGAGTAAATAAATTCACACGTGGCATTAGAATCTCAGGTCTCAGGTGAACACTTGTGATCAGAACTCACTTAGGAAACACATCATCTCTGTTTGCAAACACAAAATGGATTCATGTTTTAACATGAAGGCGAGGCAGACTTTTATTTTACATTTTTAGACATTGTGGACAAAGTCATGTAAGTTCTCTTGTTTTAATTTTCCTCTGGTAAACTGTGATGCAGTGTATACTGTACATGTAGGGCTTTTATTATGAAAGGTAAAAACGAAAGAAGAGAGACTTTAATACGCTCGGGCTGCTGTTGAATATGTGTGAGATAAAACGTGTTAGATAAATAGACAATCATTTGCTGTCACGAAAGGACACGAAAGGACAAACCTGACTGCTGTTCTGAAAGCACTAATGCTAATGATGGATTGGAGGGCAAAATGTGACAATAACTCATTGAACTTGTTGACAGTGGATTATTCTCAGACCAATCCAAAATCCTGCTTACTTTGTGCACACCTGGCACAGCGTGGTTACCATTTATTATTATTCAAATATAATCAGGATTAATTTGATTAATCAGGACTACCTTTCAGAGCTTTTTAAGACAATGATGAGACACGTTTACAGCGATTTCATATGAAGTATAATGATTTTTTTATGTTTGCTGCCATCTTGACAAGGATTCCCTGGAAGAACAGATCAACGGGTCTTTCCTGGCTGAATAATGGACAAAAAAAGAAAAATTAAAATCTCCAAACCACATCTGGAGATGTAAATTATTCTTCCTTGGGATGGATAAAAACATGCTGGTAATATTGTCATAAAAGACAACGGGATTTCTGCTGGGCTTGGGACTGAGAGCTACAGACAGAGTAAGGAAGTATTGAGAATCTTTTCATGGGATTTGTTGAAAATAAGAAATATATAGTCATTTGTAAAATTGTCGGCAGTTGGGAGCAAAAACAGAGTGACACTGTTGCTGTTGTTTACGGTTTAAACCACAGTGTTGCTGTTGTTTACACTGTGTTATCTTGAATAGGAACCTGGAGGGTGGACATTACATTCCTGCGACAACGCCGTTTTATAGTAATGCTATGAATGCTAGTCTGTACAACATTAAAGTAAAAGTACCTAAGCATTATCAGCTACAAGCACTTATAATCATGTTCTTTTAGCTGGTTGATGTGGAGACACTTTTAACTATTTTAAATACTGTTGGATAGTTTTATGAAAAATAATACATTATAGAGGGCAACTGAATGGCATTGCTAGGCAACAGCTTGGGTCCATGTCTACTTCCTGTTGGCTGAAGTCATTTACTGAACAAACACTGCCACAGGCAATAAACTGGGACACATTTAGAACATTTACAAAAGTGAAATAGTCTACTTATATTAGACCTTATATGATCATTTGATTCAATTATTTTGATAATTAATCATAATCATTTTTTAAGCAGAAATTATTATAATTTTCTCCTTCCACTTTGTGCGTTTCTCTTATGGGTCACTGTTATGGGTACGTCCAGAGGAGACCCAGGCGCAGAACACTATACTCTGGAAATGAAGTAAGTTTAAATAGTTTATTTATGCAATACTTTCCAGTAGGCAGATGGTGAGAGAAAAATGGCAAAGCAGGCAGGTATGCAGACGGGTAGACAGACAGGCAAACAGGAGTTGAGCAACAAAGTATGCAGTGATCCTGGAAAGAGCAAGACGACAGGTTAATACGTAAAATGCAAAGTAAACTCAGATAGTGTATATACTGAGCGGCCGAGCTCTAAGCTACCGGGGTAATAGAAACGACAATCTGGCGATGAGTGGCTGGAAGACCGAGGTAGATAAACTGTGCTGGGATGAGTTGATTGTAGACAGGTGAGCAGATTGGAGTTGATGGGTTGAATGAGATCAGCTGCTGTAGTTTAAGGCTGCGCCCATGCCACATACATACTTACAAAGAGACAGGGAAAACATGGGCAGGAAAACACTAGGGATACAGATGGGGCCGTGACACTCACACTCACTTTGTGCGGCCCGCGAGTCAATTTCCAGAAATCAATCTGTCGGACTTCCGTGAGGGGGGCGTGAAAAGTGGCCTTCTGGCAGTGAGGACACACTTTTTGTGGCCCTCCCTATCCTCAAAGTTGCCCATCCCTGATTTAGACTGACATATACTTCATGTCTCAGCCAGGTTTCAGTGAGACAGAATAAAACAATCTTATTATCTGATATTAAATAATTTACTAGTCCAGCTTTAGATGACAAAGATCTGATGTTTAAGAGCCCACATTTAATTTTTCTATTTAGTTGCACTTTTGCAACGGTGGTGTTCATTTTTTATTAGGTTTTCATTTATAACTCCTCTTCTGTTTACCATTGATTTTATTAATTTCAGTGGTCGTGGGGCAGACAGTCACTATGGGGATTTGAGTGGGTGACTGCCCGGAAGGAAGCACAGAGAAGTGTGTAAGACTGAAACTCTGCCTCCTGTTCTCAACTCCGGGTTGTCATGGATTAGGTCCACTAATAAACTTTGTAATATTATTAGATATGAGATCCGCTCCTTCCAAAGTAGGATGGATGCCAAGTCTGCCAATTGTCTACGAAGCCCACATCATTATCTGGACACCACCATGAGAGCCAGCGATGGAATGATGACATGCGGCTAAACATATCATCACTCGTTAGATTTGGCAGAGGACCAGAGAAAACATTGGAGTCCGACATCGTCTTTGCATATCTACACACCGACTTCACATTCATTTTAGTGCACTCCGATTGACGCAATTGGGTCACCCAGTCTCCCGGCTGCTCGTGCCCCACCGGGGGACAGCTAACAGGAGATACCTCTGCTCGGCTCGCACCGGCTACAGGGGGCTTGCTAACAGCTACAGTAGCTAACCACTGACTTTCCATGGTGCGGAGCCGCGCTTCTAGCCCTTAAAAACTCGCCTCCAACCCTACATATAAACTACATTTAATACATGTACCATTATGACTAAAGAGGCAGAGGAATAGCTAAACATGAAAAACACCGAGCAGGAGAGAGGAGAAAAGGAAGAGAGAGATGCCATCGCTAGCTGCCAAGCTACAGTAGCAGAGCCGAAAGGATTGTAAACAACTGAGGATTTAGCGAGAGTTGCTAAGAGAAGAAGGATAAGGAGAGAGTTGTAAGTGCTTAAGAAGTACATGTGTAGGCTTAGATATATGACAATTGAGTTAAGCCAGAGCAGCTGAAGTACGCTACCAGCAACACAGAAACGTAGGGAAACTGGAAATGACAAGCTTACCGTAAAGCAGTGGTGACGACGATGAATGGGAGACAAAGCATCAAGATGAAGATGAGCTTCATGATGGATTGCATGGAAGTGATAACAGTACCAGACCAAAGGGAACTTGAAAGCTGTGCGCATTAAAAAAAGTTTACAATATGGAATTGAGAGCATAGCTGTCACACAGCTGTCAACATGGCACTGTCTGAGAAAGCAGCTCGCAGCTAACGGAATTAACAACGAAAACAGTGCAAATAACAACAATCGTGCTGACAGAGCCAACAGTGTTAATCTGCGGAGGAGCCAGAGGGTGGATGGACGGCAGTGTTAACCGCAGTATGAGAACAGTGCAGAGCGGCGTCTATTTGCTAGGCACACTCAGGGACTCACATGGACGAACGTAATATATATATTATATTATTTCTTTGTACATTAGCCAGTTTACCTAGGTATGCATTCAGCCTAAAGAGAAGGCTAAACATGCTTTGTTCAATCCTCAGTGTTGAGCCACTACAAGCGAAACTTTTGATGTTAGACATAATAATTTTTCAATTAAGAATATGATTAGTTCAACTTTAATTTGTTAAATATTATTACCAACAAGCTGCTCTAGGCTTAATTAGAATTACATTTCTAACATTGATATACAGTATATATTTACCAGGAAGATAAAGTACTGGAATTTTAATGATAAGTAAAAGACTTTTGTAAAATTGTTAGCATTTATTGCTTATTACATGTATAATGTGTCATGATTATATGTCATGAGAACACACAATGTGAATAAATGTCTTTTCATGTTGTTCTGAAATTAAAAATTTCCTGGAAATATCCATCCATCCATCGTCTACCGCTTATCCGGGGTCGGGTCGCGGGGAGCAGCAGTTCCAGTAAGGAACCCCAAACTTCACTTCCCCGGGCCACATCTGCCAGCTCTGACTGGGGAATCCCGAGGCGTTCCCAGGCCAGTGAGGAGACATAATCTCTCCACCGAGTCCTGGGTCTTCCCCGGGGTCTCCTTCCAGCTGGACGTGCCCAGGTGGCATCCTTACTAGATGCCCGAACCACCTCAACTGGCTCCTTTCAACGCAAAGGAGCAGTGGCTCTACTCCGAGTCTCTCACGGATGGCTGAACTTCTCACCATATCTCAGATGGGAGACGCCAGCCACCCATCTGAGAAAACCCATTTCGGCCGCTTGTACCCGTATCCTGGAAACATGGCATTCATTTATTAATGGTATAATGCCTCATGCTGCACATTGGTTACATTGCTCTATATTTCTTTCTGTCCCCCAGAGATTTGATTTTCACCCCAAAGCAAACAGAGTTATGTCAGGGTGATGCGACTGGAGGAAGAGGTGATCTCGGCTGGCTCTTATCTCAAGTGCTGCAGACACAGATTATACAGAATAAACACCCAAGGGCCCGATGATGAATCATTAATAACAGCAGGCCACTGCTGCAGCTACAGCTCGGGACAACTCCTCTATTATCTAATAATGTGTCATTGGGCTTTCAGATAGAGGTGACACCTCAACATTTCACCTGCCACACACACACACTCTACAAAAACACATTACATACATAATACACACAGATGTTCGTCACATATACCTGAAGTCATTTCTCCACATGTGTTGTCTTTTTCTGAAGCAGTCCCCACTCATTGTTAGCTCATGACAAAGCTAATAGCATATTTGGCTGCTGACTCTGTGTATCTGTATGCAAGGTCTCAGTGTGGCATTTGTCGGAGAGATATGCTTGTGCAGCATGACATTATGACAGCTTTGACATTTTAGATGTTAATGTTGCTCATGCTGTTTTGCATCATAATGTCTCTAAAATTGTGAATCTTATTTCTTAACCTTTTTAAATAACAACATTTGACCCCAGCGCTCAACTTACATAATTATAATTTAAGGGCTCAATTTACAAACAAATGTGTTTGATTTGAATCTATGTCCTCTTTTATTTTATTTTCTTAAAGCCAAAAGGAAAGAATACTGAAAGGTTTACCAAAAACACTGAATATGGTTCATCAGTTTCAGTAAGACATGTAAGATGAGTCTGGTTGATGAGCATGATCAGTGAAAAGGTAGTTTGTGTTTATGTACAATGAAACTTATATAAAGAAATTAAACTAAGATCAAGGTAAAAAAAAAAACAGTAGGGACACAACTGTATTTATAGTTATCTTAGGGATGTTTAAGCCATTTCGAGATGCCATCATTCAGCATAGGCCAGTCTTTCTCAAAGAGTGGTTGTGAGTGACCCCTAGTGGTCTGTGAGTATGTTGATAAAATGTAACATTTGAAATGAATATATTATAAGTTTAAAGTGTTTCTCAAACTGTTTAAAAATGACAAGTATAAACTAGAGCAGGGATGGGCAAGTGGCGGATCGCGTGCTGCATGAGGCCCTCAACCTCACTTTGTGCGGCCTGCAAGTCAATTTCCAGAAATCAATCTGTCGGAGCTCCGTGAAGGGGGGTGCTGTCGGAGCTCTGTGAAGTGGGGGTGCAAAGTGGCCCTCTGGCAGTGAGGACACACTTTTTGTGGCCCTCCCTATCCTCAAAGTTGCCCATCCCTGAATTAGAGCATAGGTCTTCAACAGGGGGTCTGCAGAGGTACTGCGGGGGGGGGGGGGGGGGGGGGGTCCAAAAATAGTTAGTAGATAAAGCAATTAAAAAAATTATAATAATAATTTGCCTTGCGCATTCATATTCCTTGCTCCGCTGTACTTCGCGAAGGGCAGTGACACACACCTACAGTCAGAGACAGAGTGGAGTAAAGGAGAGGGGTGAACTAAAATAAATTTGTGCCGCGCCGACCTATACGGACCCGGACCTATAATCAATAAATAATTAAGAGGTTTTATATTATAACCGGCGCAGCTTCACTCCGCTGTGTTTCGCGAAGGGCGGGGCTTCACACCCGAGATGCACACAGCTACAGTCAGAAACAGTGCAGAGGAAAGGAGAGGAGAGAACTAAAAAATCACCCCACCCACCGTCGCACGGACCTCATCCAGAGGACATTTTCTCTAACTGGACCTCTTTACATTTTAGTTGAATTCCCCTGCATTAGGGGGTCCCTGCTCGACGGTACAGCAGTTTGGGGGTTCTTGGCCTGAAAAACGTTGACGACCCATGGACTAGAGTGTAGCATAGATCTAGCGTAGCTACGTAGGTTCGTTTTACGATCTTACTTCATAAATGATCGGTCAATTTGAGAGGATCGATGGCACAAGACCGGGTCAGTTAAAAGAAAATCTTATGAACCCCAACCCAGAAAACATGCTGATACTGAAATTAATCAGGGTGCTAGCCTTTCAGTCTTACACAACCACCAACAACAACTGTAACAATAAGCTTTTGGTCAACTTTGGAGTGAGTTAATCAAAAAATCTTATCAAGCCTGGCCATCGCCATCACAGCAAATGTATTACATGTCCATCATGGGAGGTTGGGGAAAAGATGACCCTTGAGATCAGACAGGGGAGGCAGGGTTAGAAGAGGCCCGAAGGAGCTATTAGCTGCTAGAGTGGAGCGATTAGCCTGTGATGAGCTATTGGACAGGCCCAGGATTAGGGCAGTGGGAGATGCTGCAGAAGTTCATTACATCTAGTTCATCCTGTGTAGTGCTGCCTTCAACTGCATTCCCACCCAGGTCCACTCCCTGGAAAGCCCGGGCCCTAATCTGCCTCAGTCTACTCAAGATCTCTTCAATGGAGGAGACTTTTCAGGGACTGGAAGGCTAGTAACAGCAGCCTGATTGCCTCACAGGACTGACATGGCTGGTCAGACTGAACTTTAGATCTAACAAGGTGTAAAAGTATGCTGTCAAAACAGTATTACTGGATGAGTTGCTCTTACAGGTAATTATCCAAGGGGTATCAAGGACCATAGCCTATTGAAGAATAATTCTAGCTTATTACCTTAATTTCCTGATTGTGGCCATCATCTCTTAACAGTTAAAGAAGAGACTTTTGTATATAGAGTGTATCACAGTTGCTGTCAACAATTATCTCATCAACAATATTTTGGTTTAGAACATTGCACTGACTCCTAATTACTTTTAACTGGGTCTAAAGTAGGGCTTAACAATAATACCTGTATTCAATTCACAATTAATTGCCACATTTACCGAAGTAATAATTAATATACATTATCTTCATGGCCTAACATTCAGTATTTAAACAAGGTATGTTTGTATAATGTTTGGGCAACTGCGTTGGAGTTGAATGTTATGTGTGTATATGAATGCTACATGCCACGTGCTACATGATTGTATGTGTTAGCTTGTGCTATGTGCTAAGTGTTAGATGTGTGCCATTTATGTGATTTAGCGGCATTGATATATTGTTCACTTCTATGTTTTCTGTTTTAACCCAGTTCTCACGGGTTGGATAGGATGTTAATGGATGAGAATAAACCCCGTATTTTAAGACATGACCTCGGCCTCGTGTTCATTACGAAAACTTATGTTTATGTAAATGTTTGCTAACAAGCTCTTATTAAGTTAGGTATGAATTACATTATTAAGGCCATTACTTAATTCCATCAGTGGTATGTTTTAGGGCAGGGGTTCTCAACAGGGGCGGTAGTTTTGGCGCTTTTTTGGCGCTTGTTTTGTTTTTTCAAGCAGCACTTTATCGATCAGCAAAATAAAAATAAAAGTCTAAAAACACCCAACGTTAACTTTATCCAAACGAACTTGTCCTTTCAGCTCGTGTAGTTTCGCATTTTCATGCTGTAATGATGCTCGAGAGCCTTTTTCATGACCGCAAACGCGTCCGCACAAACTAGGCACACAGGCCTTTTACTTCCACAAAGAAATAATCGTTCGTCCATTACTCCTGGAAAGTGCGACATTCCGCCTCCACCTTTTTCTGTTTTACACTCGTCACGCTGCGCTCGCTGATGTCAAGGACAGTCTTGTTTAATATTGAAGTTTTTTACATGACGTGACGACATGATGAAATGTTCCGCTCGTGTTGTGTTCAAGGACCTTGACCTTTGCCTGTTTTATGCTATTGCTGACCAGATTTGGATACATTTTTTGCGTGCTTTTATAAATTACCCCAACGTTCTCTGAATGCCCCCTGGGGCCCGTTGAGAACCCTTGAGATAGAGCAAGGCCAGAAAGATGTTATTGTAACAGGTCCCTATACTGTATGGATATGTAAGATCTTAGACAGTCAGGGGCCCAAAGCACATGTGGTAGCACTTGTTTTTATATATGATCTTGATGTGTATATTTGACTATTTAAGAGCTGTCGCCTCATTTTTAGTGTGCTAAGTCTAGGGGGCGGTTTCACAGACAGAGCTTAGATTAAGCCAGGAATAGGCCTTAATGTGGACTAGTTAATCTAAAACATTTAAGTCTCTTGCATAAAAGTGGCTTAAGTTTGGCTTAGTTAGTCGCAGACTATAGAGTCTTGGAGTAAGGTAAGCAAGACTAAACGAGAACACCTGGGTTAAGCCTCATTAGGTTAAGTATGATCACATGCTGTTGGTGTAATGGTGCTCATGAAAACCCGGAATGGATTCAAAAACACCAATTCTGATGTGAATCTAGAGACAGAAGTATGGCAAATGCAAAAAGAATACGTTCCAAAAACTTTAGTGAATATGAAAAAACCTACTAAAGCAAATTGTGTCCAACCATCCAATTGTAGAAAGTAAAAAACATACTATAATTATTTCATATTTCTCAAATTTATATTTTCCAAAATTACATGTAGAATTATATCTGTCTTTATAGACTCTGTGAAAGAACCTTAAAATGGCTTTAAAAAGCTTGAACGCAGAGGCCAGAAGAGAGCGATTAAAGACTGGTGGAGGACCACCAAAAACTAACAAAACCAATGAATTCAGTGACTTGCTGTCTGGAATTATAAAGCACCAGCGACCTCCGGGTGGTATACCAGACGATTAACATGTAGAAAGTTCAGATGAAGACCTGAGCACAAATGGTAAATACACCACAGAAAGTTAATTAGTTACGTTGTCAGGTAATTATAGTCCCCTGTCAGTCTATCTTTTTCCATAGCTTTCATGTTGCTGTTCTGTGAAGCACAGTGGCACGCACACACACACACCACTGAACATAATACTACTGTACATACATTTACATAGGTATTTGATATTATACTAGTATGACTGTGGATCAATTCACAAACAGCCTTGCATACTTTGTGAACTATTCTACAAATAGTTGCTTCACTGACGCCACACAAATCACCAGCTTCCTGATGAAAGTTCCAGTTGCCAAAAAACTGAAAGTGAGCAAAATTTAGCGCTAAGTGGGTGGCTTCCCACTTAAATGCTGCCCATAAAAGTCCATGCTGCCTCACAAACAAACTGTTGGATTTAAGCAGAGGTTAAACCTGCCTCCTTGAAGGATTCATTTAAGGTTCAATTTAGTCCTAGAGTAGCTCTAATCCTCCCCCTTGCAGCCAGTTTAGTTTAATCCATGACAAGATAAATCTAGGACTATTTTAAAATGAGTCTGTGCAGGACGCTTAGAGTTAGTACAGCCTAAATGGGCATTTTAGTCTGGGACTAGGCTTAAGCCTTGACTCTGAAACCGCCCCATGGTGTATTTTTTCATTTGGTGTCTGAAACAGCATGCGTGTTGAATAAATATGCTTTTAAAAAGGATCACCATTGTGGCCTGATTGATTAATCTGTTCTTCATTCAAGTCCAGACAAAATAAGTTCCCTTTCATACTTGTTATGATTGAACCAATCTTATTGCAGGTGAAAACAAATAAGTATCCACATGAGAGTGAATAAAATAAATGCCAATTTTGAGCAGAGTGGAATTTCACATTGCATATGTGTTGTTTCATTAAATTATATGTTTTTCAATGACATGCAAATTGATTGATGGAAAAATCCCACTTCCCTTATGAAGGTTTTAATTGTGGTGATCTGGAAAACATGGACATATCACTATCACAAAGTGTATTGGGGTAGAACACAAGCAGCCAGACAATCAGACAGGTTGTAACCAAACTAATAGTTCATGCAGAATATTTAAACGGTTTATTTGGATATTTGTGATCCTCTGGCTCCCATTGTACTTTTCGAGACTCTAGGAATCACAAGTTACAATGCATTCTGTGTGTGCAGTGCTGTAGTGGGGTTATAAGGTACTATGAACTCTTTAAGATAAGATGGTGCCTAACCATTAATAAATTTGTAGGTCAGGAGAAGGATTAAAAATTATATAGGGTAGGCTAGTCAGAAAGTATTGAGAACTGTTGGTTTTGGTCGTTCATGGGTTTTGTTGTTTGAAATAGTCTTGTTTTTGTTTAAACTAATGAAATATAACTTAGAAATATACATTTATCTGAAGGACTGAGCACTTTCTCCAAATATGTCTCTTGCCAAGGTGTCACAGCAAAAACATAAGAACTGGAAAGAATACAATAATTCTTTAACATGAAGATTTCCAAAACACAATAAGTAATGTAAATATTTTCTAACAAACTTTTGTTTTGTCAGTCAATGTAGTCCATGTCATGTTTGAAATGTGTGTGTGTGTGTGTGTGTGTGTGTGTGTGTGTGTGTGTGTGTGTGTGTGTGTGTGTGTGTGTGTGTATGTGTGTGTGTGTGTGTGTGTCTGTGTGTGTCTTTTAATTGGTGTCAGTGCCAGCGGCGATTTCCTGTCTCTTCTCGATGAAAGCCGTGAACGTCCTTGCTCAAGGCAAGATAGTGTGCCACTTGTGACATAATTGCCAGATGCCTTTCTGTGCTGTATGTGTTTTGCAAGGCTGACAAAAAACATCTTCTGCGGTCTGTAGCATGGCATGTAGCTGGCATAGTTGTGGTTTGTGATTGTCTCAACATGTTTCTTCTTTCCTGTCCTCCACATCTTGGACATCCTCTTACGCCTGTTCTTCATCTTTTTTCTCCTCATGTTTTCTCATTGCATTTTTGCCTGGCTCAGAGGCATGTCCTGGGCCAGAGTCTTTATGTCCTCAAATATCAGTGTCTCCATTCTCAAGCATCAGGATGCATGTGAGGAATGTCAACGTCTGACATTTTTGGCAGCATTCTCAAGAAAAGGTATGCCATGCTCTTGGTAACTCTCCAGCTTCTGCATGTAACTTAGTTTTCACCTCTCTATGTTACAGCAAATGTCTCCGAATAACAGCAGAAGCCCTCAACATTATTGACGGCTCCTCTTCTTTTCACGTCACTTCAATATAATTCTTCTGGTTCTAGTTCATCTGAAACTTCTTGAGATCTCGGAACTTGACTGCAGGAAAGAACATTAGCTTCAGTTCTTCAAACCCCAGTTTAAGGCACTCCTCCACATTGTTCCCAGCTTGTTGTGCAAGGCCCTTAGTGTTAAGGAATGTTGGATCTAGTTCTATAACTGAACCAGTTTTCATAACTATTCTTGATATACACATGTCAATATGCTCACACCCTCATACAGGTGCATATTTGTAGATGTGACTGTTTCATACAAATTATCTTTAGGTCAAAGGTCAGGCTGATCCCAGCTCACCCGATGTTACGACCACAGCCTTGTTTATCTGCGGGGGATTACTTTGTGGATGCATGCACCTTGTGTCCCTATTTAGGTATGCAGGTTTGGATGTGTGACCGCCGCCCGCTTGATTGGCTGCGATTGGCCACTTCCTCCTCCCACCTTGATGAAGACCGGCTGTGATTGGGGTGCACCTGTTCTGGTGGATACAAATACCAGGCCAGCTCGACAGTCGGGGCTGCTGGTGTTGTCAGCCGCATGCCTCGTACTTGTGTGTGTGTGATACTAGACTATCGTATTTTGTAGGTTGAAATTCTGTGTTCTGTATCCTAACTAGACTAGTGTTGGAACTAGATTTACCGTTGGCGTAAATTGATTAGAAGTTTGCAGCGTTTTCTGTTAGGCACGTTAGGCAAGTGCCCCGGCGCTGTTTTGTGTTCTTTTGTTGTCAAGTTTTCACCGACTTTGTTTTGTTAGTTTGGCTTTTATGCCTTATTTGCTCTTATGTTAAGAGCCCTCCTTTTGTTCTTTGTGGTGTCGTTAAAAGCAATTGTCTGTCAAATTGTCCACCATATTTAATAAATATCTTATTTTGCCATCAACATCTGGTGTATGTTACTCCCTTTTCCCTCGCCGAGCCGGGGTCGTAACACCCGGGTTGACTTCCCGGACCGGAGAAACCACAGCTGCAAGATGAGAGTTAAGATGGGTCCAGTGTATACATCCCTGGTCATTTCTTTACTTCCCTTTGTCCCCATTGTACAAAGTAAGTTCAAACACATCGTCACCGTGAGTCCAAACTTTCGTTTAGGGTTAAATCAAGGTAAAACTGTTATTAAACACATCGGTTTAATCTTAGGTCAAAGGACTACATTATTTAACCATACTCATCATGGGGTGTGATAAGTATGTAATTCACTCTTGTTACACATTCACCCTTGTTTTCCAAGTAAAACTATCTATTAAACTAGAGTTTAATCATAGGTTAAAGGACTCCAATATTTAAACATACTCATCTTCTTTGATGTGATAAGTATGTGATTCACTCAGTCAAATGTCCGCCCTTGATTTCCCATCCTTTAAATGATAATCAAAATAATTTATTCAATTGATTTGTCATGAGTGAGGCAGGCCCATCAAGAAGCAAACATAACAAACCACAAATTAAACTAAAACACGTTATGGTAAATAAGGTCAGAAAATATATAATTTCTTGTTTTTTTACATTCCTCTATGTTATTTTCATCAATTGAAATACATTATAATGAATTAAAAATCTAAATTTTAGCCGTTTTTAAGAAGAGTTTGGGGACTCAATTCAGGTTCTTCAGGATCTCAGTGAAGACGATCAGGAACCCAGGTGGATCAGTCCTTTTGTCTATGAATCATTGTCGGAGGTAAAGGCAAAATAGTCTTTCTGGAGGATCAGTCACCATCCTCCTCTGGTTCCTGACCATCTTTCAAGAGATCCTGTTCGTAACACGAGATCCTGTTCGTACTACTAGATTTTTGTTGTCCAAAAATCTATGTTAAGACCAGTAGTATACATAGGCATATTGCCTTCACACTACTGTAATCATGATGATGATGATGAACACCAAATTGTGATGGAAAGTTTTAATCAAGTCCTTAAGGCCCTGTCACACATATCCGTGTGACAGAAACGTATGCCGGCGCATACAAACATTTTTCAGAGTCCAAATACGTCCAACTTTTCATCGGATCGGAAAAGTGAACATATACAGATATGCATGTCTAACCTATTGATAGCGCATCACTTCCTAATACAAAATGTATCAGACGAATGCCCAACGAATGCATAAGATATACAAAAATATGGCGTATACAAAATATCGGCAACACGCTGGTTTACGTTGATATAAGGTAAGGTATAAGTAGTATTCGTTAAGAGCTCACTTTGTTACGCTGGGGTGCATTGTTGAATGCTGATGTCTTGAGCATGTTCAAAATTACCGGACGTAACCGAAGTGTGCTTCATAAGATATGCAGACGTTACGTGACGTTAAACATAACTGAATACGGAATACGTAGTACAGTACGTGAATACTTACCTACGTAAATATAGTACATAAATACCTAGGTGAATACCTACGTGACTACGTTAGAGGTACATTACGTCGGCTGACGGTGAATCCTACAGCCAATTTATTGATAACGAGTGGATAACCTATTCCTACCCTATGTTAAGATTATGCCTGACGACGGAGTAATTTATTAAACGTGTTTCTACAGTACAGCTAGCGTTCAGCATTTTAGCCGTTCTCCAGCATCAGCATGACGTGAACCAAATGGCACTTTTCCAGCTCTGTTGGCCAGACGCTCTGATACGTTTTAAATAGGTAAGTGATACGCTATCAATATAAATGTTAGACATACGTATAATAATTTGTTATGTATGCATCAGCTACAACACCGCTGTGGAAAAGTTGGACATATTTGGACTCTGACACATCTTTAGCTAATTTTCATATACGGCGGCATATGATTCTGCCATACGGAACTGTGTATGTCTGGCGTGTTCGGCGTAACGTCTGCGTCCTTCAAACGATCACAACTTACCCTTAATTTATATCAACCTATTGCCGATATTCCGTATGCGCCTGCATATGTTTCCGTCATACGGATATGTGTGACAGGGCCTTTATACAAATTACCAATGAAGTCTATAATACTGAAATTAAGATCCTTGAGAAATAAACGTGTCTTGAGAGTATTTATTCTTTGCAAAGACAGTTCAATAATCATACAGTCTGGGTGAGAAAAGAACACTTGTACATCTGTGTTCATGTATTTTAAAGACAGTGAGTAGGGAGGGGATTGGTGGAAGATTCACATAGTTGCAGGTGTTAGATAGACACAACAATACCATTGTATAACATTATGTTCGTTATGATGACCTTCAGTCTACCTAAGATACAATGGTCGAATTTGAAGCATGGGAATACAGAATAATTTGCCTATCTGAAAGGAGGCACAATAAGAATATCACGGGAATAAGAAGACAGTTACAGAGATATTCTGGGCAAGACAGAGGCTCATTAAAACATGTATCAAACAATAATAGATTTCGCATGGACGTATGAAATGTTCCATTACAATAGCATTTCTACAGAAATAAAGGAATTGTTTCAGGTTATAAGACAATTTTACCCAAAACTACCTGTACAACATGCTGATAGGCTGATATCATTTATAGAAAAATATTGCTGCAATTGACAGATAGGAACTAATACTAATGCTACTTTACATCTAAATCCTAAAATAATGGTAGGAACACATATCATTTTAAAACCCTGAACTCCAGGAGAGCTTTCGGAAATGATAAGAAACGTACCGAAACCTTGAATAAGACCAAAATAGTTAGTAAGTGAGTTCATGAAATGTTTTTGTTTTTAGAATCTAATGTATAGTCAAACAAGTTGAACAATGGGATCCAGCATGAACTGCCTAATGCCAAAAGTAGCAAATGTCTTCAGTAAAAATTAGTAATTTCACAGGTCAGACATAGACTAAAAGCCTTAGGAAAAGTGTGTTTCATATAAACAGAGAATCCTTCTGTCCGCACAAGGCTCAGAGGACAGCAGAGGGAGTAACTCCACAGAGAACACACACACACACACACACACACACACACACACACACACATCCTGAGACAAGAGAAAGACAGGTGTCGTAAATGCATAATTTAACATTGGGCCTTTAAATCATAACAGGCAAAGATTAGTATTACTTTGTGTTGCAAGCCAAAGAAAACATGTTTAGCATTTGAGTTAAAATACTGGTTGAGACTGTATCGAGGCCAGCTCAGGCTGATGTCTAATCTCATTCCATGAGCAGCATTCCCCAGTAAATTTCTCTTTAGGTAGTGAGGCTTTGAATATTTTATAGTTTTGAGTGTCATTTATTAATGTTTGACAAGGCAGGAAGAAGCAGTATAAAAACAGTTTTTTCTGAAATGAGTCAAAACACAACAAAATCAGCATTTTAGGCAAGCATGAAATTAAGATCATAAACCCTAAATATTATGTAATTCAGTTTGCATTTGTATTTTAAATTCCTTGATGGGTTAAGATGAGGTTGCACAATTGTGTGTGTATTTCTGGTCAGTTGTCATGACTGTTCACTTTGGATAGAAACTTTGTCTTAATCGGTGCCATCTTTGAATACAATTTGCATCTTCCTGGGGTCCGACCCACAGTCATTATAGTCCAGAGGGGGCTGCAATAGACAAGTTTAATGAATAAATAGTTTTTTATTACAGGGTTAGTCATTGTGAAGACTGGCCACACACACACTTTATTTGAATAGTTTTCACCTTCTCCATATTAAAATAGCGGTCTCCCTCAGAGTTTGAATTCAAATACATGAATAAATATAAAATAAATAAATTATTGATAGGGCAGAGAACCCTGCAAAAACTGATGAACATTTCCTCTTATCCCCCACCTGCACCAGAAGAGAAGCAGACCCCATTACCTTTAAATGTCCTGTTTCCAGGTGCACTGTCCGGCGACTGTTTTGTTACTTTTCCTGTGTTATTTTTGACAGACAGCGTTCTCTGCTATTAGTTAAAGATTTTAATAAGCAGGGTAGGTTGTTGTTCTCTTGATCATAAAGGGAGGATCTGTTCAATAATTTTGGATCTATTCCTATAACTGATGATATCCTTCCAGGTTTTATTAATGCGTTGGACAGTTTCCCAGTAACCTTTAACCCGATTTTAGTAGTTTCAGCAATCTCCTTAGTTGTTTTCTTTGCTTGATGCAGGCCAATAATTTGACCCTTCTGAAACTGATTCACATCCTTCCACGACCACAGGATATGTCTTCCGACATGGTTGTTTAAGAAATGAGAAGCTACTCACCGATTCATCTAGGGTCAAATAACTTGTTGCCAGTAGAATTATATTAATCCCTGCAGTAATAATCCAATGGATCCAACCGATTAAATCCAGGTGGAGACTTTTTTTATGGACGGGCAGTGTATCTACACAATTTATATTATTGTTTATTAAACAGTTTTTCTTCTCCTCCTTTACCTTGACCAGCTCAGACCTGTGTACTGCAGGATTCATTTAAGCATCCCTGTCCTGGACAGGTTTTTCAATGACCAGGACACACGCCATGACTTTCGGCTGAGCAGGGAGGCCCTGGCTTTGCTGCTGGACCTTCTGAACCAGGATCTGAGGCATGGATGGGGTGATATAATTGAGACTCTGGTGTTTCTATTCTGGCTGGCAAGTGGGGCATCATACAGGGTGGTCTCCAGGGTATTTGGGATGCCTCGATCCACTGTCCACGCATTGTCCATAAAGTCACTGAAGAGGTGATGGCCATTCGCCACTACATCATCAACCTCCCTACAAAAGGCCTCTACAAGGTGTGGGAGCCCAGCAACAGCTTCAACAGCCATCACTCCCAGGCACGCTCCATTATAGAGCGTGCTTTCGGGATGATGAAGAGCAGGTTCAGGGCCATCTTCCTGCAAGTGCTGGAGGTGCATCACACCTTTGTGCCTCACTTTAAAGGACTTTTTATATTGGTTTAGAGGAAGTCAGGAGTCAGTCTGCCCTGGAGGAGGTACCCGGGACCACAACTATTGTTAAAGTGAGTAAAACGGTTGTAAAGCTGTGACACCTATTTACTTAAAATGTTTGTTTTTTTTAAGAACTGCTTTGCCTATTGAAATATTTTGTGGTGAGATCTAAGTATAAGTCATTTTTTCTTCCCTGCTTCTGAAAACATCTTATTGACATGGCAGCCCTGTAAACCCACTCAATGGACAATGCGGTGGACAGTGAAGGGGTATCCCATACACTATCATTTATTTAATTAATTCACATTTTCTACTAGTTTCTCCAGCAGAGAGAACATCCTGTGCATCCTCCCTGCTCTCCTCTGCTCTCCTTGCTTCTGCCTCCCTTTGCCACATCAATTTGTCCTTCATGAACTCCAGCAGTTCATCTTTCCTCTCTCTCTTCCTCTTTCCACTAACTGGCCCTGGCTGGCTTTCTTCTTCCGCCTCCTCCTTCTCCACTTCTTGTAACGGTACGATCAAGACAGAAGGAGGGTAGGACTCAATAGCACAACTCAGAGACAGAACAATGCAAATGGAAATAGTCTTTACTGAAACTTGGCAGTGGCGATGGTATACGTCTATGTAGTCAAACATACACAACATGCAGGGATAATCCAGGGGCAGAGTCAGGTCACGGAAACAGGTTCGGTACACAGGTAGATACTCAGTGTAGCAGCACAGTAGTGATGTGTCCTTCCGTGTCGAGGCTTTGAAGCATCCAATCTTAAACTGTATTATTATTTGAGGCGTAAAAAGCCCACATTCTTTTCCCCAGCACTCTCTTCTCAATAACACGTACACACAATCATCAATCTTTATTTTTTAAATAGAACATGATATTCATACATCTTAGATGTGTGCGTCAAAAAATTTAAGGCAAAGATACTTCAAATCCACTGCAGCCTTGCACTTCGCCAGAAGCTTCGAGTAATGAACCCATTTTTGAAACGATTGGCTGAAGTGGTTCAGTGCTTCACAAAAGCTTAATTTGCCCATCATTACTTCACACACCTAAGCCATGCCATTATAATCACTCTGCCGGTTTTACATTTAATGTCCACTTGATGGCGCAGTAGAGCAAATTAAGCACCATGAAGCTTCGGCCCATGAGTGAACCAATTGGATGGAAAGCTTCAATGCTTCATGAAGCTTCATCTCGCCATCACTACAGCACAGCAGACAAGGATCAGGCAGAGATGGAATCAGGTCATGGAAACAGGGTCGAGGAAGCCAGGGAATCAAACACATGGGAAACAGGAAGACGGGACTAATGCTGGAACTCTTGACATCAAGGTATGAATACGAACTGGCAACGAGAGATAAACAAAACACAGACTATATACACCAGGAAGTGGGAGGCAGCAACGAGACACAGATGGAGACACTAATGACCGGATTGGAAACACATGGGGGCAGGAAGTAGAAACAACTGAAACGAGAGGGAACAGGTAAGTAACAAAATAAAACAGGAAGTACTAACATAACAAAAAAAATCTAACGAACAGGCAGAGACCTAATACGTCCTGATTACCCACTGCTGTACTTGGCCCAGGTGTGTCCTCAAGGATGGAGGAAATTAGGACAGGGAGGTTGGTTCAATGCCTCTGTCACAACACCTCAGCCATAAGGAAAAAACACGGTCAAGTTGCAGCAGTGTGTTTCCCACTCATACCCTCTCCTGACCATTGATACTTGCAATCCCAAAGGCAGAGAAAAATCAATTATGGCAGTAAACATAAAAAAAACAGCAGCAGCTTAACAAATATCAACAAAAGTGTTTATTAATTTGTAACACACATACTTTGTAGTTTTTTTTAGATTGTCCAATTTATTTTTGGCTCGCAGGGGAGTGACCTTTCCCTGCAGCCCCATTTTCTTTAAAATTGTCCTAATCACAGAGAATAGAAGAGAAAAGATAAACAGTTATTATATGTTAAATATCTTACTTATGACTTAACAGAAACCTCTAGTTCAAATAGAATTTAATGTGATCTGACTGTGATATGATGTGGACCTTGTGTTGAAGGACACTAAAGTATCTCACATTTCATCATCAGGAGTTTTACTTAGCCTGTTTAAAACGGTTGTGCACTGTCTTCTGTGGCTCTGATGGGAGCTTTCCACAGTTTGAAAAAAGACCCTGATGATACTTCAGTTTCAGAGAACAAATTAACAAAAAACTAAATGGAGGTGTGGAGAAAGTCCTGGGCAACAGGGAAGACAAGGCAAAGGAAAGCAGCTATCCAGTTGCATCATGGGAAAGATAGAATCCATGGATTTGGTGAGTGAGAGACTAAAAGTTACATTATCTCTGCTGCTTGGATTTCTGGTGTCTCTCAAGCAAGGCAGGTTTTCATGTCTCATAATCTGTCCATGGACACTTGAACCAAAATAAGACGACAGTTGTGAGGTTGTTTATTTATTATGCCATAAACGTATACACGCAGTCCTGAGATTAGCAAAGGTCATCTTTTTTTGTATTTTTATGGTTATTCATTAATAATAACCAATCATTAATTATTAAATATATTTGAATCTGTATAAATTACACCTACCAGTTGTTATAGTTTGCACTTAACTTACATGTCTGTGTGTTCGGCTGGGTGCGTTGTGAAAGTGAGTACATCAGTACACAGCAATATCGTGGCACAGCCAGCGTATTATACTGATGCACTGATGCTACACTGCTGACTTGCTACTTTTAATTCTCAGCCTGTATAAAAAAACGTGTTACACTAAGATCATTGCAAATTCAACTTTCAACCTTTACCTTTTGATATAAGTTTCATGTCATGTTATGCTTCTTTCTCCAAAATATATTCGGTGAAATCACTACACCTGATAAAAAAAGTTACATCACATCCTGATCATAGCAAGTCTGTGTTGATTTTTAATGTGTGAAGTTTTGAGGCTAAGAACCGAGCTGAAATTCAGTGCACCCGTTTCCTCTCCCAACATCTCTCCTCCCCTCATCTCAGTTCTTACACTGTACATGTTAGGAAAGTCTCTAATGTGGAGAATGAAGTCCTGATATTATCAGAGACAGGTTGACAGTGCCAAGGGCTGGTGTATTGACCGTGTAATCCCTAACAATAGACTTTAACTTGATCTGGCATTGACACAGAGTTACAGTTAATTACTGCTCCTCACCCAGACACAGAAAGAGCAAAAGGAAAAGAGACAAACGGAAGTTTCACTGTCTCTCTTCATAGTAGCAGCTGTGTGCACTTCCTTCTAGGATTAAATTAGATCCTTATGTGTCCCATTTCCCTCAGACATGTGCTACATGGGTCAAAGTACCTGTTCCCCCTGTTAGCTATTTATTTTGTGTCACTCTTTTCTGAATGATTGTTGAGATTTCAAAAAGTTCCAGCTGAACTTCTGTATACAGTGTTCTACAGCGTGGTTTCTTAAAAATTACGTTCCCTTACAACAAAACTGTAGTGTCAATTACTTTTGTCAAATACGTTTATAATCAAAGTCTGCAAAAGTCCTCGTATAGAGAAAGTTGGGATGGATGAAAGGGTCAAACAAACATAGGACTTATGAAGTAGCTTTGTTGAGTTTTTTTTCTTCTTCCATTACATTGTACAACTTGAACCAGGTGTTAAAAACAGCGACTGTAATCAAGGAGGAAATACATTTCCCTCAAAACATAATTGAGAATTATTTTTAGTTGTATGGTAATATAATGTACATCTCCAATGTAATGGAGACAGGGTTGGCCTCAAAATAGTGATAACAAGATTATACCTTCTCTGCTTTACAGGTTATAGAGAATGAGGAAATTTAGACCCAAAGTCCTACCTAAAGTTACATTTTCTGTGTTTACACAGCACAATAAACATTTCCACTGTCCCTTGCAGGAGCAGGAAACAATGTTGACCTATGATTTTCAGGTCTGGATTAGAAGCTGTCCCAAACCCTGTTAGTAAATCTCCTTAACAAATGTTGTCATTCAGGCAACTAGGAAAAAAAGCAGCATTTTTAAGGGATAAAGATAGCGTTATTCTATTTGTTGATATGGAAGATTTTCTTCATCATGTAGGGAGCAAAATCTACTGGTGACATAGATGGGGTGGTTATTGATGTGCTGGAGCTGAAGTATATAGTGGCTGCCATCCACTACTTTCAGCTGCCACATACGTATAAGGCTGACTCATACACCAAATAATTATCATCACATACTGAAAAAGCACATTGTCATGCATAAGCTTTAACATTGGTAGTACAGATAGGGGGTACTTTGTAAACCTCATCATGATACCCAGTGACCCACTAAAAACAAGTATTATATCATGAGGCCTGCCAAAGATCTTCAAGGCCATGGGCCTGATGCATGATGTTGTCAAAGCCTTCAAAGAAAAGCTCAAGGACCAGGATCCAAAACATGTATGCAGGTAAACCATCCAGAAGAATGACATGAGCAAGCTGGAGACTTTCAATGTACTCAGGCAAGATCAATAATTTATTATTGGCCTTCTGAATGACAGCATTGCTGAAGAGAACAACAGCAATACACATTGCAAGCTGGTAGTGATACAAACATAGTTTGACCAGGAAAGTACAGAACCGCTAAATGTGGAAGAGCTTGTATGGGTGAGATCAATGTGCAGTATGTCTGTAGCCAAGGGCCTACATATGCATCTGTTCTGGTCCCAAAAGCTGGATATGTGTGCTCAACTTTGTTCAGCTGTACACTGAGTCTCCCCATGTCCACGCAAACATCCAGTACAAGCATCCTGTCAGAGAATCTACAGAAAACAATGCTGGTCAGAGCTATTGAGTATATGAGGCACATGCAAGATGAAAAAGTATTGCAACTGACAGGAAGGCTGGAGAAAGTCATCCTTTACTCCCACGGGTCATCTCACCACACAGTGCCTGTGACACACAGTGCCTGTGACACACAGTTCGAGAAAGAGCTTCTGCTTGTGCCATTTATGGACACACTCTCTCCTGTTATGACTCTCAGCGGAGTGTAAGTCTGGGCCCCTCATCCATGCATGCACCAGAAGTTGTGGGTTCCTCTGCTTAAGCCTACATACATCGGCCACATCTGAGATAAAAACTCCACCACTAAAGAACTGGACGATTCAGGAGCTTCAGGTCCAGCGCATTGAGAGTGTTAACCTCCAGTGAGATGCTCAACGCTGCACCATCTGTTGTGGTAACTGGGTTGCTGACCTATGACTCCTCCATTGGGGAAATACAAGGAGCAATTAATGTTAACGTGTTTGTGAACTTGATGGTTAAAGTCTCAGAATTTAAATTCCTTCTGAAAGCTTAAGAAATCTCATTCAGTTTTACTATTTACCACAATTTCTGCTACCGTTAATACCATACTAGTTAATACCATACTAGCTGACCTAATGAAGCATGATCATCAGATAGAGAGAGCATGCATGACAAATATGAAGCAAGATTACACACTTGTTACATCCTCTCTCTATAGAGCTGACTCTATTGGTCAGCTCTGTCCCTAGTACTTGTTAGTGTCTAGGTTGTGTGTAGAGAGACAGATGGTTTTAATGGCTTTTAAGAACTTTTTATCCATCACTTTTATGTTATGTGCTCTGCTACAAACATTCTACCTTTTAAAAATATTTTTAACAACTACTTTTAATTATTGATCCACAGCTGTTAACATTGTTGTATCTAAAGTATGTGCGAGGTGCACACATACCAGTTTGTGTTGGGGAAAAGGTGTATGCATTGTTTTTTAACTTTTGTCGCTCTGATTTACACACTGATGAGAGCTCCGACTTTTGAGATCGCAGACATAGACAAAGACATACTCACCTGGGTCCTTTGTTTACTAACACGACGTCGAGAGTTTGCTGTCGGGCTGTATCACGGTCTGGTACGGGAACTGTTCTGCTCAAAGCCGCAAATCGCTTCAGAGATTGGTGGAGGCGGCACAGAACACCATTGGCAACAGTCTCCCGGCCTTCAGGACATTTTCCAACAGCAGTGCCTCCGGAAGGCACAAGGCATTATCAAGGACCACAGCCACCGAGCACGCAAACCTTCTGAATGAACCTTATATTGGTTTCTGACTTATACCATATTACAAGACAAGTTTCGATAATTAGTACACAATAATACAAATCTATAAATACAAAAATAAACAGAAAACAAACAAAAACATCACATTTCTGTTGAGCATCAATAAATAAAAAATAATTCATTTATAATTTATAAATATATGAATTTGCAGGACGGACTTAGATCTGTTACTGTCAGGCAGATGATACAGGAGCCTGGCTGCACGCACCACCAGACTCAAGGACAGTTTCTACCACCAAGCCATCAGGCTTCTCAACCTCCAGACCCACAGTCACCCTCACTCATTTGCTGTCTGCAAGTAGATATTATTTATTGTAGTGCACAACCCCCCTTTTTTCTTATTCATATATGTACATAAGTTTTTTTTGTAATTATTGTTTAACTCAATTGTATATAGTACTTAATTTAAAATATTTCATGTATATATATATAATTTTATTTAGCTGATTTTGCTGAGCTGACATGCTGTCTCTCTTGCACACATTTCATTGTACTGTTGACCCTGTGTTAACTTGCATATGACAAATAAAACTTGAAACTAACTGAAACTAAATATAGAGCGACTTATCTGAAAAAGCATTCTACATAGTCACAGATCATTGAGAGCTGGCAGGATGTTGCTGTATGTGACCTCGGTTTATTTATGTGCACTTCTCCTAACTGGGTTCCCTCAAAGTCAGGGTCACATTAGAAAATCTGTGTGCGAGACACATTTGCATACTGTATTTGATGTTGATAAACGATTTGCATAGAAATCAGGCGGGACAGCCTAATGTGCGTTTCCCTCGCTTCTCATGTGATGCGTTGTGGGGTCAGTGAAGTCATGGGAATTTTTTTATTTCAGCTCCCCAGAGAAAATGTGAAAAGGTCAGCAGAGACTTCGGGAGCGCACATGATTGTCAAGTTGGCCAAGCGTTTGAAATATGATTGCAATCATTAATGAAGCACAACTATGTAATGAACTAAAGTACTCAAGAAGACAAAGTATTTAGAATAGTTTGCTCAACCATTTGATCGGCCGCATTGAGTTGTGACATCTAAAAGTGTTTCAAGAAAGCATAAGTCTGGTGATATTGTATACGTATCTTACTGTCAATATATATATATATATATATATATATATATATATATATATATATATATATATATATATATATATATATATATATATATATATATATATATATATATATATATATATATATATATATATATATAAATTTGAAGTAAGCTCAGTCTTTCCAAGTGGTGGAACACACCACAAAATGTCTTATATTTACTTTGACACAGATAATCTCTGCAGATTGTTGATAAACTGTTTGACAGACATGCACTTTACCATCTGACTCGGCCTCGTAAACATTTTGCTGAAAAAACAACTAAAAAGCAGTGTTGTCAATTCGTCAACGGAGGGTTAACAAGGTCTATCTGCACTTTGACGAGTTTTGAGAAAAACGCATTTGAAAATTCAACAGTTGGACACTATAAAACCAATTCCAACCAATTTTGACATATCATATGCTACACACTAGGTAGTGAAATTAAGACAATTTGGGCCATCCAATTCAGTGCGTATTATGGGTAGAAACTAAACTAATTTTGCAGATAGACCTTTGTGGTTCCGAAATTGTTGGAAAACCAGAGTCCCAAGGATTTATCTGACATTTCCCCACCCAAATCTTTTTTAAGACTTTTTATTGAACTACTAATGATCTTACCTTGAACTACTATCTACTAGATTACATACATATAAAACAGTTGGTAGCAAAACGTTTTGAATAAGTTATTCCTGTGCTTAAAGTTATCACGTGATTAATTTCCCGCCCTGCTATTGGTTGTCAGCAGATAGACCTTTGTGATACTAAAATTATGCTTGAACATGTGCAGATAGACCTTTGTAGATCTCACTGACTCAGCAAATATATACAAAATCTGCATAAATTAGTGATGCAGATAGACCCTGTTAACTTTAAAGCTGTTTGAGACATAGACCTTGTTAACACTCAGTTGACTGCATTTTTTTTTTAAAGATATCAATTCAAATGTATCAGTTCCATATCAAAGGTGAGTTGTTCTCAGTAAAGTGCTGCAGGGATGCAGTCCATTCTATCAGTGACTGTAACACAATGTACACTGTGTGCATTACGTCCATTCAAGCTTCTCTTGAGCCGGCCTCCTGCAGTATTTCTTTGCCAACTCGCCCTCTGTGTAATTAGAACAAATGGTTTATTAATACGTTTTGATACCAATCAGGTCAAACGACCTTGGCAGTGTGGAGAAGGAGAGGCTGGTGGCAGCATTGGGGTGTGCATTAAGGGGATGGCAGCAGGCATTACTCTCAGCCACTGTATGCTGATCTCAGACCTGCAGCACAGTTAATAATGTGGAAGCGACACACTTTCCATCACTCCTAATAGAGATATCGTCATAGTCCTGCCACTGCCGGGGCCTGCAGAGCCAATGGGAAATAGATGGCGCCTGCAGTCTCCATCTCTCCTTCCTTTCGTCTGTGTGGGGATGACTTCTCTGATATTAATGTTTGTCCACTCACTTCCCAACTCACATTTATTTCTTAATAATGAATAAAATGATCATTGGAGTGACACAATGCACAATTACTGATAAACTGCATTTTTGTGGGATGCTTCAGAATGAGCTTGTTAAGAGTTTGGGCCTCAGGATTTGTCCGTCTGTCGGACAAGTATTCACAGCTTGAAAAACGTAATCAAGTTGTACTTCAGATGCTGTAACGGCTCCAGGAATGTCTCAGAAAACAAACAAAAACAATATTTATCTTTGAAAGATCTTTGGTTTAGTGTCAAAAAAGCACACACAAAATTCAGTGTGTCGTGAATATGGTATTAATACTGTATATCAATGGCGGTAAGAAACTGAGTGTGTACATTTGCTCAAGTACTTTACTTAAGTATAATATTGAGTAGTAAAACAGCAGTGATAATGATATAGTATAACACTAACAAGGGTCAATGCTTGTATCACATGTTTCTCTTCATGCTGGATCCACTTGTACATCTGTCTTAGCATTTAACAAGTAAATACAACACTTGATTTTTTTCCAGTTTGGTCCGTGTGTGATGACTGTATCTGCTCTCCAATATGTCAATAAACTAATTTTTGCCAATTTGAAGTACAATCATTACACTATATTTAAATGAATCCCCTTGTGCAGCCCACAGGAGAGAAGGTTATTGGTTCAGTGTATTTGTTGGCTCTATTTATCAGGAAGGCAGCAGAGTTAAATATTTGTTAGAGGAACATCAGACCTCTGTGGCATGCTCATAAAGCCAGAGTCAATTGTGTTTAATAGTTGCTTTATGCTCTCTAAATGATAATTTGGCTTTTATTGCAGCAAATGAGGCTGAGAGCTCAGGGAGCCCTGCACCTCAATCACCTTATTGTTCCCCTGCACCAGCCTAAATGCTGTGGTCTGCACTGCCTTCTTTTTCTTTACTCTGCAGGTATGTCTACAGCCTCTACTCTTTATTTTACACTCCACTGCAGTTTAGATTCAAGCAGCCTTACAATCTCTTCATCAAACTATAAAGTTCTCAGCTTATTTTCTTTGACAGTTTATTGAAATTGGTTTACCTTCTTCTTTTTTAAGTGGATATCTTCCATATTATTTTAATTCTGTATGTGCTTTTATTTCACTACATTTTTACTGCTTCTCAAAGAGATTAGTTGAGAACCAAACAGGGCTCGTACTATCTATGCCGATTTCTTTCCAAACAAACTTAGCTATTGCTGACATCTCCTCTACTAAACTCTGTACAATTGTATAAAAAAAGAAAAAAAAACGTCTGACAGGTAAAGAAACACAAGCAGTGTCTGCTGCATGATTCAGGACACAGCCGACGTCTTCCCAGACCCAGAAGCGTGCAGGTAAGATTGCAGCTGACTCCTCCCACCCTGGACACAGACTTCTTGAGTTACTCCCATCCGGCAGGAGGCTTCGGTCTATTAGGACCAAAACCTCACGCCATGAAAACAGTTTCTTCCCCTCTGCAGTTGGCCTCATCAACAAGCCCAGAGACTCCCACTGACACTGTCTCTCCCTCCCCCCTCTACACGTTACATTAACATACTGCTCAGCCGGCTGTCCTTGTGTTGTACGTTGTACACTGTTTATATTTTGTATATATTGTTAATTATACAATTACAAAATATTCCCTTTTTTTGTTAAAGAATAACATTATTTCAGCAGTTTTTCTCACACACACACACACACACACTATTACAAATGTAGGAGAGAGAAGTGAAAAGTTATAAAATAGATTTAGAGTGAAAAATAGAAAAGGATCCAATGCATTAGTTACATTAACAATACACATGTTTAACATCAGAGTCAATTCTTCACTTATTCCATAAATGGAGGACCTGCTCAATGTAGAAACCATTACACCATCACTTCCTGTTGTTACTGGGTTTTTCTGGACCAAGTAGAATGCAAACACTTTAAAAAGACAGGCTTTAAATTTCTTACGTTTTGGCACTTTTGTATGTTGTACTGATTGTACATCATTGTTCATACTACTCGTACATTTTTCTTGGTTCGGTATATGTGTGTGTGTGTGTGTGTGTGTGTCTGGTTGATCACATGTGTCTGCAGTGTGTTCAGTTAGTTGCTTCTCTTGATGCAGTCTGACCAGTGTTCCATCTGTTACCAAATCCACAGCAGAAGTTCTTTCATATTGACAAGCTAATAATAATAATAATAATAATAATAATAATAGTAATAATAGTTATGATGAAAGAATCTAGAAGACTTCTATCTGTTCTCCGTTATATAAGCATACCATTTAAAACCAGACAGGAACATAGTCAGAAATTATAAACAGCAGTCAAACCAAGTACAAATAGCAAGGCAACCTGTCACTTTTCCAAAGTCAAATCTGATTTGAAACACAGCCAAACAATAAATCAGAGCAGTCCCTTTGGCAATGCACTGCCACTGCACATGTTCTTCACAAACAGACGCCTGTGTGTTTGTCAGGCCGTCTCCATCACAGCCACAAGGAAGAGTCATGTTAAAGTATTCTGTCTTTTGAAGATCATTTCTCTCTGTCTCTCCCGTGTTATCTTCTCACGCCAGCTACAACCAATTTTTTACATTACATTTACAAAATGTGACAGATCGAGGGGTTTGCTGTGCTTCCTAATGCACTGTGATGCATAAATGAAGAGCCAGAGAGAGGCCAGTCCTTAACCTCTCTTGTGAGGGTCCTTAAAATCAACATATCTCAGGCTGGCAGAAGAAGACTGGGAGATAAAGACTTTTACTTATACTAATAATACTGCAAATTGTCAAATAGTGGTCTCTATTTACCTCTGCAGAGATAATCAGGCTTTTATGTGAAACAGATTAAACATATATTTGATTATAGTTTAGTAGGAAGCTTCCCTCTTTTACAATCAGCTTCTGTTTTTATTCACACTCGACCTTTCCCCCATGTTTATGTTTAATAATTTCCAAAGCGCTAATTTCACCAGTACAGCAACACAGTAATGTTAAATGCATCACTCTGCTGCTCTCAGTTTCTAATTTTATAACAAATAACTGTTCTCATGTATACAGTATATACTATAACAACGTATCCACATACAGTTTTTATGATAGCTTACGATAAGTTGTTCCTTATTTCTTTGTGCGTTTCCCTACGAACATCCAGCAGCATCTGTCTATATATACTCGTTACATGCACACAGTAATAAACTTCGGTCTTCACAGGAAACAACTTGGGTAGGTTGAGGCAACAAAACTACTTGATGAGGTTCAGAGAGTTCAAATAACTACAGAAGTGGAAATTGCCTGATGAATAAATCAATTCATGTCTCCAAATGTTTTTGGACCAACCCATCTTCACCTCATCATCTCAACAACACTCATCAACATGGTGTATAAAGTGCAGCAGACCTTGAGGCAATCACTGCCAGAACAAACACCACAGAGGGCGGAGTGACACCTCCAGGAGGAGACGAGGGAGAGCTGCGCTGGGAGCTAAGCTAACCCATCTAGGACCACAGGCAAATGAGATGGATGAATAAGACTCTGGCTCACCGAGCATCGACAGAGACTGCTGTGCACACAGAGAGCGGACGGAGCGCAGGACTGGTGAGAGGAGGCCGACTGACATTTAAGCATCATTGTTGTAAACACAAAGTTGATGGACAATGTTTCTCTGATTCTGAATTTGTTGCTGCCGTTTACATTGCTCAAAAAAATTCATCAGGGGTATTCAACTAAAGGTCCGTAACCTCATAATGTCTAACTTGCGTTATGAATTAGTGAGATATATATTGAAGTAGCCTAGTAGCTGTATCAGCATCTGCACGTCATCAACAACTGACTGTCAAATCAAACAAAGTATAATTCAAAAACATTTAGACAATATTTATTGTCACTTAACATTGAATTATACAGATATATATATATAATACTGTAGATATGTGTAATGTTTTTCTCGGGCTGCATTCAAAAATAAAATAGAAAAAATAAATAATAGCTTTGTGCATCCTTGTGCAAAATTGTGCATCTTAAAATAAAGTGCTTGATTTTTGTTTTGCTTCAAGTAAAGTTTCAGCTCCTGCACTCCTGTCTGTATTCAGAATCGCAATGTTTGTCGCCTGGAATGCACAGATTTGATTGGCTGAGTAGCATCACGTGAGATGTCTTAACTCTCATGTAATTGGTCTGTGAGTTTCCCGAACCGATAAACCAGTGCCGTGATAACAAGAAAAGCTGCTCCGGTAAAAATAGAAGCCTCCGTATAGGTTAGCGTCTGGGTCCGGACTCGGACTCGGACTCGGACCGCGGTCCACCTCTTAGTGACCTATGCTCTACAAGAATGCACTAATGTTTGTTCTTTTTTGTCATGTTTTTCTTGTGTAGCTTAAATGGTCCTTGAATCATTGTCCCACTGCTCTGTCTGTCATGGATGTATAAAGAACTGTGTGCGGCTTTGTGTGCACTTTGGCTGCATTCATTCAAAGGCAATAATTCCATCAATTATTTTCTGATTCCCAGCTTTGTTCTTGCCAACACCGCTCTCTCTCTCCATTCAGGGTGGTGATGGTATAGTGGTTCTGCTTCCAAATACAACACCAGAAGGTTGTGAGTTCAACACTAGAGCTGCCACCATTGTGCCCCTGAGCAAGGTACTTAACCCTGAGTTGCTCCAGGGAGACTGTCCCTGTAGTTAGTTCACTAAGTCGCTACACACACACACACACACACACACACACACACACACACACACACACACACACACACACACACACACACACACACACACACACTACCTGAAGCTTCGAGTAATGAACCCATTTCCGAAACAATTGGTTGAAGTGGTTCAGTGCTTCACAAAAGCTTAATTTACCCATCACTACCGAGTACATTGATCCACAGCGGGATGATAACAATCCACAAGGACAAACCAGTAGGTAGCAGGCAAGGGGTAAGTCAGGGCCGGGCAGAGGTTCAGGAAACAGGCAAGGCAGGTTGAAGGAATCCGGTCTGGTTCGGGAAACAGGCGAGGCAGACAGGTCCAAAACAGGCTTGGTCAGGAAACAGGCAAAGCAGTTAGGTCAGGGGCAGGCCGGGTCGGCAACGAGAGATCTGTTTAGGGAAGAGCACTGGAAAGACTTGCATGATGCGGAGTACAATCTGGCAGTGAAGTGGAGGCCAGAGAAGGCTTAAATACTAACTAGTCTTATTTGCTTGCAGTAGGGAAAGTCAGGTGAGCTGCAGAGGAGGCGTGGCTAGCAGGTGAGTGAGGTGAGTGGCACCCTACTAGGCAAGCAAGACTTAAAGGAACGGAAACTGTGAACAAACAACTAAACCCAGACTGCTGTCAACCGAACACATATGTAATTTCAGCTACTAATAAATCCAAAATTGTCCAATCAAAGAGTTACCTGTTTACTCCTCTTTGCTTGTTTGTAAAACGTCAGGGTGAACTGGATCAAATGAACTACAGACGTGAAAGCACCCTAAAAAACCCTAATGAAGCTGAAGTGCAGGCTTGTGGACACAATAAACATTATAAACTACACTCAGTCATGTGTAGTATGATTTTAGGGAGAAAACTATGTAAAACATAAAGTGACTTAATAAAGTCTTTTTCTGGGACAAGACTCAGGAACACCATACATGCTACATGGCATACATTCTAAAATACGGTTGAGAATTTCCTGCAGGATTTCTCGGCAAAAAATATATTTCATTCTGTGACATGACTGGTGTGTTCAGATGGACGGCACGGACACATGCAGGCAGGTGAGCAGGCCTTAATCTCAAAGAAAGTTGAAAGGTTTTTACAAAGTAGTCAAGCATAGAGGTTATGAAAGCATGCATTATTTTTTGTGTCAGCCTGAGAGAGAATTTGTCTAACCATAGCGATATTTCTAAGATGATACAATTACACTTTTGTTACATTTTGAATGTGTGTTTGAAAAGTGACCTCATAAACCAAGATAACTCTCAGGTGTTTGCTCTCTCTGGGCTTTGCCCCAAATATTATGATCTCTGTCTTCTCTTGATTGAGTTGTTTGAAATTGTAGGACATCCATACATTTATGTCATACATACATTGAGCTAGTCTGTTAAAACTGGGAAATATGGCTTTAAAATGATATCTAATTATATTAAGGCTGTTCCGCAATATACAGTATATATCTCGATATTTTCATATTTCCTCTTAAATAACATTTTTTACATTTTTATTTAACCCTTTGTCCCGTATGAAAATCCCCAGCGTAATTGTTTCTAGTAAACTAATCTGAACACAATTATTTACACAATTGAAATTAAAATCTTCTCTGAAATAAAGTTAAATGGTAGTTATTGTTTTTTTAAATCATTCATATTATTTATTATTTAATATATATATATTTTTTTTAAGCATCAAGTTAGGCAGGACTGCTTATCCAAACTGTATTTCAACCAAATCAGGACTGTATTCTACCAAACTCCCTGTGGTTGTTGTGTGGCCATGTTTGGATCAGGTCATTCTGAAGGAGCAACGCTACTTTTAACATCAAAACAATAAAGTCTTTAATTTTATTCATGAATGATAATCTGTGAGACAGTCTATATGTCAGTCAACAAGGCTCTTAAATGCTATGTAGATTTATTTTTCTCAAAGATGTGGTAAATGACCGTTCTTTTACACTCAATTTACACTTTAAAACATTTTTTTTTGTTGTTTTCTTTCTCCACACAAAAATAAACATGAGAATCAAGTAGTCATTAATGTAGTTCTCCATAGCCTTGGTCTCAGAAGCAGATAGGGTATCCGGGAAAAGGTCAGTAGCACAGTCATAAATGCGTTGAGGCGGGAGTGAGGTGGCCCGGGCCTTGTTAGAAACCTTGTTAAAATACATATAATCCTTGGGAACGCCGGAAATATTTTGAAAACTCAGAGGGGACAGGCGGACTAGGAGCAAATGGTGATGCAGATTTTAGACAGACAGCATGACAATGAGCACTCCACTGCTGTATAGTTGCTGAAGTCCCGTCTATGTGTGGATTATGTCTTCTTAGCCAAGGAAACTCCAAAATTTCCAAGTTCATAATCAGCTCACCAGCACCTTCTGGATGACTGATGAGCCATGTCTTTTACAGCAGTGGTCCCCAACCACCGGTCAGCGGACCGGTACCGGTCCGTGGGTCATTTGGTACAGGGCCACACAGAAAGATTGAATAAAAAAATATTTTATTTTGAAAGAGGTTTTATTTTGAAAAATCTCTGGCTACATCTGTCTGTGCGTCCATGCGTGATACACAAGCAACAATGAGTGGAAAACAAACGTCTTTAAAGAGCTTTTTGGAAAAGGGAAAAGACCTAATGAGGAGGCATTTAAAAGACAATATCAGTGTTTATCGCTACAGGTGATTCTCATGCGGCGCTCTGCATAATACACAGGCTCGCAAATGAGGTAACAAAGACTTCATAACGGCTTCGCCGACACCCGGCGTTGAAAAACAAGCCCTTGGAGTTTTTTGAAAGAAAAAAACAAAACAAGAAGGACATAAACAATTACTGATGGCCACCACATCAACAAATGCGAGTGCACTGAGAGTGTCATACTTAGTGACTAACCGTATTGCTAAGGCGAATAAACCTTTTACTATTGGTGAATAATTGATACCCTATATTGGACCGGCTCGTTGCAGAGACACAAGCTCAGGGCTCCCACTAATTCAGCGTAATGAGTTTTTTATGCACTTTATATTTGTTTTTTTGCATCATATTTATCCCCCCCACACACACACACACACACACACACACACACACACACACTTTGAAGGCCGATTCGTGAAAATATTTTCTTACATGAAACCGGTCTGTGCCGCAAAAAAGGTTTTACAGGACAGAAGGAGGCAAAATAGCTATCCTGGCCACAGTACAAGCACCTGTTCGGCGCTGTTGTTCTGACAGGGAGAGCCGGGTCTGCACCAGCTGCATTGGCTCAGGAAAGTTCCCTTTGGTGGATGGCGTAATTTGCCATGAGCAACATTACTGCCGGCAACCACGGGAGAGTAAATAGAACATTAATTCAAGACAATTGTGCCACATTAAGCTTTAGCTGTTGTTGTTGCAGCTAACTCTGAGGCTAACTACAGCCCCTTCACTTTGATCAGCAGGTGGACTTGAGTAATAGCATTTATTCACTGACAAATAAACTATGTTACAGTTGACTTCATTCTCACTGCACACATCAGTTGCTCCCTCGCTTCTTCTCTCCCTTGACCAACCCGCCGCATACTCGCAATCGCTTGCCACGGTACTGTGGGCTGAATGGAGATGATTTGTTGGTGGTGGTTGTAGATTGGCAGTTTAATATAATCATAATTATTAACTTGCCATCAAACACAAAGCTCTCTCTCTCTTTTCTCTCTCTCTCTCTCTCTCTCTCTCTCTCTCTCTCTCTCTCTCTCTCTCTCTCTCTCTATCTATCTATCTATCTATCACACTTGCTAGAGATAAACACAACCTGCACACCAAGATATTACTTTATTTTAATATTTTAAAAATGAATTAAAAAAAGGCTCAGGTCAACTTAGGTGGGCTTGCATAACACTGGGGGAAACCCTCGCTGTAGCCACTTTCAGAATGGAAGCAAGATGTGTCTGTGAGTCGGGATCTGTGAGAGGATTTTTTGATCTTCATCAACATTTGTTCCTGAACATGCTAAGGACACAGGCAGACTGAAGGCAGAGCTAGCTGGCTTGCTAGCTTGCAGACAGTGGAGATGTGTCAGTTGTTTTGCTGTGCAGGCCACAGCTACATCTAGGCAGCCAAAATGTATTGAGTGTAATTTAGAGTCACATTTTATCTGTCCTCTTTTCCTTCACAAAGGCAAAGACATCTCCAACAAGAAAACATGAGTCCTTCTTTCATAACTATCTGACACTTTTCTTTTCAGTTTTTACAGATTTTGAAACATAAATGCACAGATATTATTTAAAGTAGTTCCAAAATGCCTAACATCTTCTGCCAACTGGATAAGAAAGTGGATGTTGTATGAAAGGAAGATGGGGCTGTAGAGCTTAGATGTTTTATAATACAAACATCAGTAGTTATTCTGCATAGTCGGTACTGTCAGGTAAATTAATCCTGATCTTCATTAATCCACACTGGAAAGACTATCACATGTATTTGTCCTACCTCAATCAATATGTATTACGACACTACGAATATGTTTCTGCACTATTATGTATTTTCTGCACAATTATGTATTTTCTGCACAACTATGTATTACAAACATAATAGGGGCACTTCCCCTTTAAGAGTAACAGGTCAACAAACCATCACTTCCGGACTGCTGACGGAGGAGCGTGTAGGCGCCAAACTGGGACCAATGAGGAGAAGGTCAACGCCTACTCCATGTATTAGATGCGAATTTTCAAATGTTTGGACACACCTGGAGCGGAGCCGTGAGACCGCAACGATGGGGTTTTTTGAGCCATGCGGTCTATGGAAACGGCGACGCGAAATGTGTCCTCAGCTGAGAATATTTTCTATGTTTGACTTATCACGTTAAATAAATATATCGATTGAACTAGAGGATTGCTGTTTTGATTCGACATTTAAGCTCCGAGTTCTTCAGCTTTTTCCTACCCTTTAATTGGCGTCCCTGGGTGGGCATCCCGAAAGGAGAAGTGAAGAACGATCGCCGAGTATCGTTGACTGGTATTCATTGCACGTGCAAAAGATCAGGTGAGAGTGAACACCGGTTGAAACAAATATTCACTGCAGGTAGACTAGGAAAACTTATTAATGAATGCCAGCAACAATGTTCGACGGTCATAGCTAATACAACTGCTGTTAAACGATAAAAAGCAATCCTGAATGTTGAAATACAAGTGATAAGAACAAGCATCGAAAATATTATTTGTGTTAACGATATGTATTAAAAGCCTTGGGAGGGCTCCAGCGCAGTCTGGTTAGAGTTCTGAGAGAACTTATAGATTAATCAAACAAAGCCCGAGGTAGGGTGTCCGGTCTGGTACCGGATAAAGCTTAGGGTAAGCTTGCATTGATATAGTTTAATACGAAAACACCTAAGGAAGGTAGCTAAGAAAGCTTAGTTAGTTTAATGTTAAAGAAGTCCTTTGGAAGGCAGATAGGTATAGTTTAATTCAAAGACTTAAGGGAAGCGTGGCTTAGAAGCTAGTGTTGTTTACCAAAGGAGGATAGTGATTATAATCCTGAATTACGTGAGAACCGATGACGATCGCCTCATAGTCTCAGATGTTGTATATCATCTCCTTTGCGGCAAGCATAGTGTAAAACATGTTAAGATTTGTTGTATTGTTGTATTGTTGTGAGTAAAGTGTGACTAAAGCAGGCCTAAGGCGAGGCTAAGCTAGCGCTGATATTTAGCTAATGCATTGGAGTTTGTAGAACGGGGGAAAACTGTTCAAACTGACTGGGGGACGGTTGTGAAATCAAAGAGAACCGTGGAGTGTATGTGAAGTAGTTTTAAGTTGGAAAAACGTGAAAGAAGGAGACGTTTTTGTGAAAGGCCTCAGAGATTAGGACCAGCTAACGGTGGCCACGTGATGCTGGGTCGCTAATTCCGCCTACTTATGGTTACGAGGCATGTGAAAGTAAATTGTGATAAACTAAAACTTGAGTCTTATGCTGGAGCATTTTGGGTGGAAATAAAATGCATAAGTGATGTAGTGACCGAGTGATTAAAACCAAAAATGCGAGTTTTCTCCAAACTGGAAGGAGAGAAAATTTAGAACAAAGAAACCTCCATTTTCTATCCTTCTTCATCCGGGGGGAATTTAAAAAACCCACATCCGGTTGATAGCTAAATGCCTCTGGTGGACAAAATTGAGACTACAACTAAAAGTTTATAGAAACTTTACAAAATTTAAACACCTCCACCTCCTGTAGGACGGCAATTAAAGCGCACCTAAATTTAAAACCGTGCACCAGCAGACAAATTGGTAAATTACAATTAAAATCCAATTGAATTGAGGAAAGCTAAAGAGAAGAAAAAGGTGAAACCAGAACCCCAGACTGTAGACCGGACGTGAGAAAAAGGACTGACGTGAGAAAAAGGACTGACAAGAGAACATGACTCCCCAGCAACGGGGATCCACACTTCCGGAACCAGGTTGTATATCTGCATTCACACACACTATCATAGTCAATTAAAGGAGGCTGAATTGTAAAGTGTAGAAAACTGTCTCTTATATGTTTTTGAGAAAACATGTTTAATAAGTGTGTGGATGACAGATATGTAGACTTTTTGTGTAATTCTGGAGCAGACAGAAATGATTAGAACAGAACAGAGCCGCAAAATACCAGCTAATGATAGATTACGTTCAGAATAATAAATAATAATAAAAGACTTTAGTCAAGAAGTGTCAGCATAACTCATTTAACACACACGGTCACGGCTTCTTTGTATCCCTCTGTAAAAGGCCGGCGTGATTCCCTCTTGGATGGCTGTCCGTTCCCACCTCTCCCAAAAATATTCAAACCTCATGACATTTTGTGAAAGACTATAATCGTCGACAGACGAATAGTAGGGAGATAGAATCTTCTGAGAGTTTAGTCTAAACAGTGTAGGGAGCTAGAAGCTCCTGAGGGTCCGATCGTAAATGTCATGAGGAAGAAATATGGTGAAGAGAGTTTGTAAGATAATAGGGAATGAAACAGCTGACAAATTATTTAAGAAAATAAAGTTTTGGTAAACTCATCTGTTTTAGAAATACCAGACTATAAGAAGCCTTTTATTTAAACAGCAGACTTCATGACATTAGTATTAACACAGAACCATGGAGATAAGAGTAGACCAGTGGTTCACTACTCTTCACAACTAGACCCAGTAGATAAGGCGATGCCTGACCGCACATGAGCAGTAACTGCAGCTTCAATGGCAGGTCAGGCCTCTGCATCAAGTGTTATTCAGGCCATTGACTTTAACAGTGACACATGCAGTGTCAGTTTCGTTTTCACAACCGCATCTGACTATAGAATAATGTACAACTTTGATCCATCTACATTATTTCCAACAGCTGAGGACGGAGAATCACATGACTAAACGACAGAGACGGACAAGGAACTTCACCAAGACCAGACTTGACTGACGTTCCCCTAAGAGGAACCAGAGATAGAAATGTTTGATAACAGATCATGTAAAGTAACCTAGAGGATCCGAATGTGACAAGATCTCTGTAGTGACACAGACCGACGTATTAAAAGCAGAAGCTCTACCCAATCATCTGTCAGCAGAGCAGCAGAACTGATAGCATTGACAGAGACATGCAGATTAAAGAAAGACAAAGTTGTAAATATCTACACACACAGTGACTATGCATGTTCAACATGTGTTTGCTCAACAAGTACAGCATACAGGTATGGTAACATTGACTAACAAACATATTACTCACTCTAATAGAAGACTTATTGAAGGCAGTACAGCTACCAAAGTATATTGCTTTATATAAAGGCACAACACATATGATAAGAACTGATCCAGTTTCAGTAGACAACAATATGTAAATGAGAAGACAAACACGCCAGAACACAAGACAGAGATATTGAAAGAGATGCAGCTATAAAGTAAGAACAAGCCGTTTGGACTAAGAATAATTACATACGAGACAGAGACGACTGACGAAAGAACACTTGACCAGAGAAGAACTCAGTACGACCAAGAGCATGTATAAATGTGTGTATTGAGACACGGTATTTGACCATGTCTCAAAAGGGGGAGTATTATATTGAGTATTATATTAATAAGAGTATATTCATAGCATTTGATTCAAAGGCCGAATGCCGACTCCAATAAAATCCATGCAGATGTGCTGAAACGGATATTCTGAACTAAATAAATATGAAGGAAATAAATATAGTTTAACGATTATAGACGTGTATAAAATGAGCTGAAGTATTTCCAACACATACAGTAGACGCTATGACAGTAGCTAAAGTGTTTACAGCTAAATGAACTGTAAAATAAGGTAATGTGTGTAAAGGATGATAATAATAATAATAATGATGATAATAAGCTTTATGTAAGAATTGCAGGTCAAAGTACTTGCACTGCAAAGACATAAAACATTAGACAGAATAAGAACATTTACGGTACAATAATCAGTGTTGATGTAAATAAGTGTGAAAGACTAATGGTATAAAAGAACATTGGAAATCATGCCAAGTTTCCCTATCTGTGCCGGGAAAACTATCAGCCATATTTAGAAATATACCACCATTTGGAAAGGAAGAAGAGGGAGAGAAAAATATATCCTGGTGACACATAAATATGTCACCACTCCTGTGAGAGACACTGACTCCATGAAGCAGAAACTGGACCTCTTCGTGGTGAAGTCTGACTACACAGGGAGGTGGTACCCATAGGGGCGCTTGTCTCACCATCAGTGAAGATTCAACAACCCGAAGTTTTAGAAGGGGACTGTGACATGGGGGTCAGAGTCATCACAGGAGGGTGAGTATAGCCCTGTACAACTGAGACTGCACAACCACATCAAATTTGATTTCTGTGACGTAATAACCTGTCCCTCTTCCCTAACAATATGCAGAACAGATCAGGTGGGCAGAGGAACACAGCTGCCACGGAGAGGAGTGACATGTAAGAAAATAAATGATTGTGATCCATTATTCCTCACCATCGTTTCATCGCATTCCAGAGATTAGAGACTGTTTGTTTTAGGCAGCAGAGGTTTTAGGAGCAGGTCCACAAACACTTTAGGATAAAGGTAGAAAACAAGAAGACTGCAATCTCCAAGCAGTCAGTAGGAAAGGATATAAAGTTACTACAGTAAGAAATAGAATAGCAGGGAGACAGGATATGTGGAGAAGAATATGTGGCTTGACTGCAAACTGTATACCACTAGCTCAGTAAATATAGTGTGTGTGTGTGTGTGTGTGTACCAGTCAGGCCCCTCTTTGCTTTAAGCCCAGTCCCAGTAATACTCGGACCAATAACAGAGTAAACCTGTCTGTTAACAATGATGCACAGTGTAACAGAACCACTCAGCCCAATTTGCAAAAATCTCATTAAGAGATTTCCAACTCACAGAACCAATAGCACAAGACTGAAATATGTGCATTGATGACACTGGTCGAGCGTTTCTATGTTTGGCCCACAACAGGTCAAACTCTTGTGAGCTTGAACTCGGCTGAAGAGAAACACAGCACCTGGGGAGAGCTTCAGCTCCACAGCATACAAGAGATGCAGTAGGAGTCCCCCGGGGAGTGCCAGAGATCAAATTGGAGCAGGTTTTGACTCATTGTTTTTATGATGGGCAACTACTAATAAGAATGTGGACTAATTACATTCATTGCATCTAACAGAGGTTTATTAATTATTACAAGGGATGCCGTTAAGGGACAAGCTGAACAACAAGCAGCTTCCAGCTTATTGACATGATAGAATGTCTTTAGACATGCTCCGAGCAGAGAAAGGAGGTGTGTGTGTGCCATGTTGGATCATCCTGTTGCACAATTATATCAAATAATACTGTTTCAGAGAGATCAGTTACTAGAGCCTTACAAAGATTGACAACATTATATAAAGAATTAGCAGAGAATTCAGGAGTAGAGAATTAGTCTGGTGATGCTATGGAAAGACGGTCCGGGAGATGGAGAGTTCTCATGTCACTGGTATCTTCAGCATTAATAGCTATATCAATATTAATTTGTACATTATCTCCACCGATTTATATTTTGTAAATATTTATGCATTTTTTATATTCATGTACCAGCTAACCCAGAGCAAATTCTTTGTAGGTGAAAACCTACATGACAAGAAAGATTATTCTGATTCTAAATACTTACTGTATGTGGATGTTGTTATATACCATAAATTAGAAGCCGCATGACGAGATTGATTGATTCCACAATCACAAAACAAATGTACACGAGTATCAGCCCCTCTCCATAGATTTATGCAATTTGATAGAACTAGCCTGATTACAGAACGGAATTGCATTAGACATGGTGCTAGCTGAAAAAGGGGGTGTCTGCAAATTGTTTGGCTCTGTGTTGTACTTTCATCCCAAATAACACAGCCCCTGATGGATCCTTTACCAGAGCTTTGAAAGGACTTGACAGACTCAGCAAAGAGCTAGCATCAAACAGGGGGTACTCATAGACTATGATATAGAGCAGGAACACGACAGCCAGGAAGATGATTTCGTGTGAATAACTCTAACAAGTGTTCTTTGCTGCCATACCGAAGCCACTGACTTTATTGTAGTTACAGTCTCTCAGTCGTATACAGATATTACAATCTTATACAGACATTAAAAGTTTACTAATATTTACTGTCTTTTACTGGAAGTGTTTTTTATTATACTGAAGCTAATTGTCTTTATGCTGGAATAACAAATGAAGTTCTTTGGTTTTATACAGAAGGTATTTTTATGACTGGAATAAAAACAAGTGCACTATGAATGTATTCTTGTATACCATATGATGAATTTGTACACCACTCGGTGCCTTATATTTACTGGAGATTATACACACCATAAATGGTGTGTAAAGGGGGAATTGTCAGGTAAATTAATCCTGATCTTCATTAATCCACACTGGAAAGACTATCACATGTATTTGTCCTACCTCAATCAATATGTATTACGACACTACGAATATGTTTCTGCACTATTATGTATTTTCTGCACAATTATGTATTTTCTGCACAACTATGTATTACAAACATAATAGGGGCACTTCCCCTTTAAGAGTAACAGGTCAACAAACCATCACTTCCGGACTGCTGACGGAGGAGCGTGTAGGCGCCAAACTGGGACCAATGAGGAGAAGGTCAACGCCTACTCCATGTATTAGATGCGAATTTTCAAATGTTTGGACACACCTGGAGCGGAGCCGTGAGACCGCAACGATGGGGTTTTTTGAGCCATGCGGTCTATGGAAACGGCGACGCGAAATGTGTCCTCAGCTGAGAATATTTTCTATGTTTGACTTATCACGTTAAATAAATATATCGATTGAACTAGAGGATTGCTGTTTTGATTCGACATTTAAGCTCCGAGTTCTTCAGCTTTTTCCTACCCTTTAGTACATGCATTTCTAGCGATGTCATCAGAGTCAAATAGTATTAACATGGCAACAGTCAGTGTAAGGAAGTGGTTATAAAAGCACTCCGGCTGCATCCGCATGGTGCTGCCTGAGGGTGTACAGTAAGAACCGACGAAATTCAGTAGCTTTCCATCTGCCCATCACATCAAGAGTCTGTGGTTGTCTTGCAATTTCCCTTGACAATTTCACATTGAGAAACACAAGTTTGGAGGAAATGTCCCCCAATGTCTTGGACCCTGTTTGAGGAACGTCAGAAACAGTCTTACCACTCCTAAGCAGACCAAATGCATTTAGTCTAGAGCAAATGATTGTATCCACTGCATGCCTGCATTTACCAGGGGTGAGTATCCACTTTGGTGAGAAGAGTATGACTGCCTGCTGAATTCCTCTTCTGTTCTGGAAGTATTATTTCTTGTGATTGGATTGGCCAGAACTGGCCCGCCAGAGGATCCAATCCGGCCCGCGGGATGATTTTGCAAAGTGTAAAAATTACAGCAAAACTGCAATTTTTCAATAAAAGTAACTGCTATTTCAAATGTGTCCACTAGGGGTTGCACACAACACTGCCAAGCAAGCAAACTGTTCATGCTGGAGCTGCCGGTAAAAAAACTTCTGTAGCTGGCGGGTTCTGTCAACATTACACTCGCAGCATCATTACCCAAAATGTCTTTGTCAAAAAAGGAGAAAAGTTGACACGGAGTGTAGAGTTTTCCAAGAAAAATGGACCGTTTCCTATTTATTCACAGAGGTGAGTGAGAAAGCTGTGTGCTTGGTGTGTTCACCGCAGGTTTCAGTGCTCAAAGAATATAATATTTGGCGTCACTATGAGACTCATCATGGCGAAAAATACAACAGCTTGCAAGGACAACTGAGGAGATAAAAGAATTGTTAAGGCCCTGTCACACATATCAGTATGACAGAAACGTATGCCGGCGCATACGAAATATCGGCAATTGGTTGATATAAATTCAGGGTATGTTGTGATCGTTTGAAGGACGCAGACGTTACGCCGAACACGCCAGACATACACAGTTCCGTATGGCAGAAACATATGCCAGCGTATATGAAAATTAGCTAAAGATGTGTCAGAGTCCAAATACGTCCAACTTTTCCACAGCGGTGTTGTAGCTGACGCATACACAACGAATACATAACTAATTATTATATGTATGTCAAACATTGATAGAGTATCACTTACCTATTTAAAACGTATCAGAGCGTCTGGCCAACGGAGCTGGAAAAGTGCCATTTGGTTCACGTCATGCTGATGCTGGAGAACGGCTAAAATGCTGAACGCTAGCTGTACTGTAGAAACACGTTTAATAAATTATTCCGTCGTCAGGCATAATCTTAACATAGGGTAGGAATAGGTTATCCACTCGTTATCAATACATTGGCTGTAGGATTCACCGTCAGCTGACGTAGCCTATATCTAACGTTCCTCTAATGTGGTCACGTAGGTATTCACGTGGGTATTTATGTACTATATTTACATATCATATGAAGGACACGTCGGTTATGTCCGGTAATTTTGAACATGCTCAAAACATCAGCGTTCAACAACGCACCCCAGTGTAACACAGTGAGCTCTGAACGAATACTACTTATACCTTACCTTATATCTACTGTGAAGCAAATAACTCCTGATTGTATTAATTCACACTTGATGATTATTACATGTATTTGTCCACCTAAATCAATGTATGTATTATTATAATGTATTTTTGCACAACATGTATTTCTGCACAACATGTATAATGAGCACTATATTAGTTATGAATGTCAGGTACGTTCTTTTCATAAATAGTTACAGGTCTACAAACCATCTCGTCATAACGCTGCTCTGCAAGGGGCGTGACTGCGCCAACATGGACCAATGAGAAGAGGCGAAACCCATATGAGTTGAACTAGTCAAATTGTTTATATTATTTTTGTACACTTCCTGCTATACCAACAGACAGCTAACTGGGTCATTATTGATTCGGCCTGTGGACATCACTTTAAATAAATACTATCTTGAACATTCAGAAGTTTGCTGGATTGATTTGAAAGGCAATCATAGCGTCCTCAGAACTTCTAAACCCCACACTACGTAAACCAGCGTGTTGCAGATATTTTGTATACGTCATATTTTTGTATATCTTATGCATTCGTCTGATACATTATGTATTAGGAAGTGATGCGCTATCAATAGATAAGACATGTGTATCTGTATATTTTCACTTTTCAGATCTGATGAAAAGTTGGACGTATTTGGACAGGGCCTTTAGTGGGTCTGAAGAAACAGCAGTCTGTTGTTACCCAAAGCTGCGCTCAAGGCTCACACACAAGCACTTAAATCACATCCTTGCTGCTATTCAGGATTTGATGCCTGATATTGATGCACTCGTGACGCTAAAAGATGCCAAGTTTCAGGAGCAAACTAAACAGTGAGTAAGCTTACTTAATGTAAAATGCTGCTGCAGACACTTTTGCACGTTAGATATTTCTGTAAAAATGAATACTTACTGTGGAAATATTTAAAGACATTGGAACAGTGTGAAATATAATGTCAGTCAGCAGCTGCAGTACAAAGAGACACAACCTTTATGTATTTTTCATGTATACATTTTATACGTTTACAAGGCAGGGGGATAATTTAACCTTCTTCCTTAATAGTTGCCACTTTAGTTTGTATTGTGCGGTGTGTCAGGACTACTAAACAGATGTGGAAATTAATGTAATTTTAAACATAAGTTGTTAAAGTAAAATAAAGTAAAATACTATATTGTTCCAGATACCTGAGACTAAATGTTTTTTGCCTGATACACTGATCTGTAAGTTGTAATGCAACTAAATTATAAACTGAGGCATAATATTGTTGAAAATGCACTTTTAGGTTGTTCATAATGTTTCTTAAAAATATAGTTCATTAAATGTGAACATTTTCATGATGTACTTGTACTTTTTTGCACTAAAACAAAGGGAAACATTTGGAGATCTCATTATTTATAGGTTATTATGATATGATTTTACTAGTACGGCCCACTTGAGATCAAATTGGGCTGTATGTGGCCCCTGAACTAAAATGATTTTGACACCCCTGCTTTATGCACTTCCAAAAAGCTCTTGCAGGAACATCACAAATGAAAACATTGACTTTCATGTTCAATGTTCCATTTTGGAACGCAATCCCATCTTGTTGGAGCCTATTAAGCTCCTCAAGAAGGTCTGACAAATCATGGCAACAATAAATGGCTGAAACCTTGTCATGTTGGAAAGAATTGGTCAAATCTGGAGATTTGGCAATTCAAACACTGGTTAACCGTCAACGTTGAAATTCTCATCTGGATACTGCTAACATATCTTTCCACTCTCAAGACCAAAATGTCTGTATTGACCACCACATAATTCCTGTGCCTTTACTTTATGTGGGGTTCTTAGCATCTTTAGGCAGCTGATGCCGATGTCTTCTCAACACATATAGGAGCTCATCAACCTCTTTCACTGTCGCCGTCATATTACTGGATACATACGCAAAATTGACATTCTCAATGTGCTGTTCCCCCTGCATCCAAATGATCTCTCTGAATGGTGTTCCTTATTTCACCACGAACAGCAGACAAAGAAGGCTGATCATTCTTTGAGTCACTGCTCGGCAGCCCCATGGTATGGAAATCAGCATTTTGTCTCCTCCATCTGTTTAACAAGGCCATCTGTTGTAATAAATAAAAGTTTAAGTACAAATACAACCCCCCCCCATGTCTGTTTCACTACTAGTACTAAAGCATCACTTTATGCCTCACATATTGACATAGAAATACATACTGTACATTAAGGTATGTAAACTTCCATCCAACAGTTTTACTACAGAACACTTTCACAAATCGAATGATTTAGTAAATTACATTATTCTTGATACCAATTTGATACCATGGTAAAAAAACAAAACAATATATACACTGTACACAGCCTTATTACCACTTGCATTTCGGCTTTTGCTAAACAAAAGTCATAATTCCCTCTCTAATATCTATTCTATATTGCTGTGAAATCATCTCTTTCAAACAACTGCATTATTCAATTTTATCGCCTACAATGAACATACCATGATAGCGTTATCATTTTCCTTCGCCCAATATTTTTACATTTTTATTGAATTGATCCTGAATGCACCATAGTGCTCTATGGAACTTCCATCCACTAGCTGCTAACAGTTAACCTTAACTAGCTCTCCTCCTGCTGATTTCAACACATATTTATTGTTCACAATGTAGCATTATCAGGGGAAAGATAGGACGCCCCTGGACGTCCCAAACACAATTTCTATTGTCGCCAGGATGCACGGACACTGTTAGTTTCAAGCCCTGACAGTTCTAACTATTAACAAGCACTACAGTAACTGCGGTACTATAGAAAAAGAAGTACTTCTTGTACATTTTGGCATTGACTTAGTACTGAAAGATCGGTTCTTGTGACATTTCTTGTATTAAATGTGTCTCTAACACACTATAGTTCTATATTTTAGTAATAATAATAACAATACATATAGTTGTGATAATAATCGTTATCATGGACATTAGTATTTTTTAAATGGTCTTATGATGAAAATAATCATAATCACCTTGATCGCAGAATTTCAACCTTGATTTATTATTATTTTGTCAACCTTCTAGAATTAAACGCTGTTTCAACGTTAAATCGACGCCAGTTGGGATTTCAACAATACTCAAGATGTGTGGAGTCTGTTGTTTTTCTTTGGTTTGGTTTAGATTTAATTTTGGTTTGAAATGTTTGCAATGGGTTTCAACTCTAAGCCTTTATTGAAACCAATTTAAGACTAAATCCTCATTGGTGCTACCCAGCTTTGCATATGTACTCATGTTATGAGTTAGGGTAAAATGTCTGACTAAGCAGCAGGATTCAAGATCAAGGTGTCTTCAATATGGAAGCGACAGTGGCTTTCAAACCTTTATCAGTGCAGGAAAATAGTCGGAGTAACCGATTCAATGTACAGGCTTTGAAGTTTTCCCTCATTATCTGCTGCTGTCGTGTTTGCAAGTGAAATTCCCATTTAAGCAAGTGTAATTTGAAATGTTGGCCAGTCTTTTTGACACCGACATGATAAGCTGAAACTCAATCAGTGAAATGACCCTGCAATGTATGATGCAGCAGAGGAAATCGCTCAAGGCTCTCATTGGCAAATAATGCTAATTTTATTCAATAATTGAGGTTTTATTTTAGATATCAAATGACAACTTGTCATTTTCTCATAAATGATTCCTCATCAAAATGCGTCATAGTGTCATCGTCTCTGAATGTTGTCAGTCTTTGCAGAGTGCTTTAATATTTGTAACAAATTGCACAATTCAAAGAAATAAGAACACTGTTATTGTGAGAAATGTAGGACAGGCATCTCTAGGCCAAACTTAAAACTGTTGGGGGATTAGCTCAAATCTCCAACCCAAGATGGTAAGTCTGTTTTGTGGGATGAAAACAAGTTTGTCCCGAGGTCTGAGGACAGCACATGATCCAGGGCCTAATTAATCACAAGTCTGTCACAATTCAAACACTCAGAAGTATGCCTTCTTTTCGGAAAAACACAATTCTCAGCTGAAACAGAGACATCAGGGCTGGAGCTTTCATATCATGTCCCAGAAGAGCCACGGATCTGATGAATATGGCAGAATCTGAGCACGCAATGAGGATGTCCTTATGTCAGATTCTCATAAGAAAACAATGAGACATTTCATTTTTATGTGGGAGGGGGCAGGTGATGGGGGTAACGGTGAGGGTGGGGGTTGATACTTTATCTATCCTTATCTAAATAGCATGCTCCTTAGATAGCTTTCCAGAGACTGTCAGGTAAAATGAATCATGGTGCTTTGTCTGCACATTTTTCTACCATTTGGGACCTTTGACGTATGACAGCTTGTGCAAGTGATGGAAGTGGAGAAATTAAATATTAGGCTGGGAGCTGAAGGAGGGGATAAGTGTGCATTCTCTGAAAATAAGAATAAAGGGAGACAAGAAGAATAGTTTACGTTGTGGATGGCCGGGGTTAATAGCTGTACACTGGTCTTTAACCTCTGTGATTAGGGTTATTTGGTGAGGAAAGGTTCATTGCCTGGCATGGAGAATACTGTTAACCCATAATTGTGTAGTCAGTTAGACAGCAGTGCCTTTACGTGCCAAGTCTTGCCATTATATCACTTTCCTGTGATTCGGTCTGAGCTTGTTTTTTCACTCAGCTCACGGATAATGGGGGGCAAATGGATATCTCTGTGCTTTGATCCACAGCAACAGTAGTAGACAGGCTGCCATTGACTAGCTTAGCTAATAGGTCTGATAGTAGTAGTGCTAATATAAAAGGAGGGTTACAGATGGAGTTGCTAATGCTATCCAGCAGCTATCTCTAGAACTTGTTGCAACACATCAACACACAAAGAATGGTAATTAGTTTAGTGCCCATGCAGTAGAGGGAGAGCATTATGTTTCCAGGTTCGTGGACAGCTTAATTCATGTTGTGTACTTTATGTTTTGTATTCACTGGTAGAGAGACATTTTATTAGTAGTATTTTTATTTATTTTTTCCAAATGTTCTATAGATACCACGACGATCGTGAATCTTTTTGTCTACGATAATCGCATAGTGGAAATCTGATATGGCTGGATCATGTAGATAGAACATTTGTATTAAATACAGTTTAAAACAAAAATGTTACATGACCTTTCAAAGGAGTATGCACTGACTAAAATGCAGACATTATTATAAAACTTGCCATTTGAAGTATAGTATAACCAAGGCTTGGTAATTCAGGCCAGTTTTGGTCACTCGTGTACCTCAGGTGAGATCATAACTCGTCTCTTAAAGTGCAACCCCAATTTAACTTCAACACGACACTCTCACAAAATCAAAATATGGATTCAAACACACCCAAACCATTTAACTCGCACACTGTCTCAAACTTTTGATGTCTTGAAAGATTACAACTCCATGGTTCCAAAACTCCAAAAGTTGTAGTTGAGATTGCCTCAGAGAGTAACTGTCAGGGCCCTCATAATTTGACAATCAACATCAAATCAAAATGTTTCTGAGGAATTAAACCCTTCAAACATGCATTTAGGGCAGGGCTTCTCAACGGAGGCAGTAGCAACCCCCAGGGGGAAAGCAATAGTTTAGAAAGTGGGGCGTTCATGTGTTTTTGGGGGGCGTTTGTTTTATAGCATTTTATCTGGCCCTCGAGGTAATTCATAAACACACGTAAAAATTAAACTCCAAAAAAATAAATCCAAATCTAGTCAGCAATAGAATTAAACAGGCGACTGACTGTTTAATTATATTGCTATTATATTATTATTATTATTATTATTATTATTATTATTATTATTATTATTATTATTATTATTATTATTATATTATATATTGTTAGTGTTCTTAATTTGAAGTCAGAGTTTCTATCTTGAATCAATCCAGTAAACTTCTTATTTATCTCAAAACATTTAATAAAGTGATAAGACAAGCATGGAAAATACTCTCAGCTGAGGATGATCCTGTTTTGCAGCACCTCTCTCTCCTCCTGCTCCACAGAAATCGTCCCGCCTCCAAGCCAAACGCCCTTCATATTTATTTTGTTCAATAAAATCCATGCAGATGTGCTGAAACGGATATTCTGGAGTCGGCATTTGGCCTTAAAGTCAAATGCTATGAATATACTCTCTATTAATATAATACTGGCCAAGGTGAGGGTCCTTGAACGCAACATGAGCGGAACGTGTCATCACGTGGTCACGTCATGTCAAAAAACTTCAATATTAAACGAGACTGTCATTGACATCAGCGAACGCAGCATGGCGAGTGTAAGAGAAAGGTGGATGCGGAATGCCACTTTACAAGAGAAATGGACAAACGATTATTTCTAGGCCAGTAAGTGCGGAGGTGCTTGGGGTGATGAGAAAGGTTCTCGAGCGTCATTATAGCATGAAACATGCCGAACTGCACGAGCTATAAAGGACGAGTGTGTTTGGATAAAGTTAACTTTCTTCGGCGGAGTTTGGCCCAACAAGCAGCTCTCTCCAGAGCGTAACATAAAAAAACATGGAAAGGTAAAACAGAAAGATACATGGATGAAAAAGTAGCTTTTTCTGCACAGCATGAAAGAATGGTGAAAGGAATGGGCTGTGTCTTAAATGTTTTAGCAGACGTTATGAGTTCAATAATTAGTACGGCCCTCAAAGGATTTTGTAATGGCCCTTGATAGGAACAAGGTTCCCCACCCCTGTTTTACAGGCTATTGTTAAATCTGAGATTTTGAAAAAAAGAGCGAGGCAAAGTCTTTGTATTTGTAATATAAATAAACTTGGCAATAAACCAAATTCTGAATTGATGCTGACCAGTGTTCAGGCAACTTTGTGTTGTTTTTAGACTTTTATTTTTATTTTGTTGGACGATAAAGTTCTGCTTGAAAAAAAACAGTGCCCCCCTCAGCCACCAATGCTCGAAAGCATGAATGTTTTTCCAAGGATACACCATGAATAAATCTAATCGGAATTAATGTTAAAGCACTAACGCTCTGGTCGGGACTTGGACCAGCAGCAGAGAGCTGCACTCTGGCTGCTTGTAGCAGCAGAGCTAACATCAGCATCACTGCTGCTGATTCAGGCTGTGTGTGTTTAAAAAACGTGGATATTTTGGCCTGAGTTTCTGAAAGTTGAGGTTGACGTCGCTCCATTTATAATGAATGTGTTGGAATTTTTGACTTTTTTGCATGTTGTAGTTCTCTCCTCTTCTTTCCTCCGCTCTCTTTCTCTCACTGTAGGTGTGTGCGCAGGTGTGTGTGTGTCGGGAGAGGAGCCCCACACTTCGCGAAACAGAGTGGAGGAGAGAATGTGAATGCGCAAAGCAGCAACACAATAGACACGGAAACGTGCACATGAACTAGATAAATAACATAAGCGTTTAGTTTATTTGATAAAAGACCACCTGTTCAATGTGAAAAGTGAGTTGTGATTTGACGCTATAAAAAAAAAAAACGGAGTTCCGTTGGGTGGGGGGGATGGTCAGAGTCTCAGACTTGTTCCTTTGTGCTCGTTTATTGTTGGAACACTTAAGAGTAAGAATTGTTTTGCAGTTGTGAGGCTTTTTTTCTGAGGGCAGAAGGGAAATCCGACAGCTAAGGTTTAAGAGTTGAATAGTCAAGAAATCAGGTCCTATGTCTTTTCCTAACATATTTTCCTCAATGGAAAACATCATGAGTGTTACTAGACTTAGGAAAAGACAACCGCAGTGCTAAGAGAATCCAACTGAACTCACACTGGGATTTGTAATTATGATGCAACGGCGGAACAGCACTAAAGACTGCTTAATTGTTTCGAGCAAAGGTGAACGTCCTGCCAAGTCGATGCCAGCCCCGTATTGAACTGTTCTATTCTCGTTGCTGATCTTCTGTTTGTATACTTCAGAACAGCAAATAGTCCTCACACCTTCAGTCGCAGACTGAAAAAACTCACCTGTTTTGACTTCACCTCGGCGTATGAGATTTTGTTTAAAAATAAAAACTGTTCTTTTTGTCTTATATTGGTTTGGCTTATTTGTAGCTAATAGTTGAATTTGTATTCTATTGTTTCTGTATGTTGCACTTTTTTTGCTTATTTGAGGATATTGTTCTGCACTTAAACCATTGTACCTGTTTGAAGCTAATGTTCTTGCAATATTTTTGCTGTTTGGAGTTGTATCCTCATGATTGTTTGCACTTTTTGTAAGATGCTTTGGACAAAAGTGTCAGCTAAATGAACTGTAATGTAATGTAATATAATATACTGTATTGAATCTGCAATGGGTGAGATATAGTCACACAAGAGTTTTCCCTAAAGGAAGCAGTAATGCTAATAATTGGGAGAGCATTTTTGTGAGCCTTTGAATAAGGTAAAATTCAAGTACCCCAATATTAGTACTTGTATTGTTTGTTACATTCCTAAATACCACCCTACTTATAGAGGATGTAATAGATTGTAAAGAACTATAAAGGTACAATGTGTACTTCAGAGCCACCTGATCCAAAGAAATAGTGGGCAGTATTTCACCTCTACTACTGGGTCCTTAAAATGTAAATGTACAGTTATTTAGCCTACTATAGTATGTTAACCCATGTTTAAAACTTAGTTGGAGTACTATGTAGTCATATTTATCGAATTGCAAGTGTGTTCTTGCCTTGCACAGGACAGTGGCTAGTATCATCATTACTGAAGCTACATGTTCCAGAAGTATAGAAACACTCATGTTATCACACAAACACACAGCTTGGTAGTTAGCTAACTTAGCTAGCAACATAGCCTACATGCTCGTAGAACAGATATAATGCATATGCCAATCTACAATTGCACTTTGTACATCTCTTAATTTCTATAGGTGCAATCATTGATATGATAAAACTAGGGGAAAATATAACCTTCTTAAAATAATCTGCTGTGTATTAACGGTGATTTAACTTTAATACATGGTCAAGTTAAACTGGGAAGAAAGATAGGTACGTCATTTCCGTAAAGGCAGCCACATCATTTAAAGAGACAGAACACTAAACCAAAAAACATGCATTAGTGTGTTTATTGGACTAAATCCAAAGTGGCAGAAACAAGAAAACAACCTCTTAATTTGTCTCGTCTTCTCCGTGGCAGTGCCACCAGTAGAGCAGCTACTGGTCGGCAAAGTTTGCACTCGGTAGCCGCCTCCGTCACACGGAGCCCCAGTCAGCGGGCTAAGCAACTTGAGTTTAGACAGCCCCAGCACGGGGAGTCACAGGGTGCTGGGTCTAACCTGTGTAACTGCAGCAGCACAAAGTGTGCTGTTGCTGAACTCAAGCTAACTGCTAACTGAAGGGCTGCCGACAGCTCTCTGCCCAGTGAAACAGCCTCCTGGTGGCTGTGAGGATGAAGCGAGGGTGCAGGTCGTTTTCTCATTTCTGCCACTTTGAAAGTACTCCAATAAACCAATCATAACACAGACACGGACAATGGCTGTATTATTGACAAGCCATTCAGTACAGCTGTACTTCTCTCTGTACTGAGACAGACTGCAGCTGCAGACATAATTGTCATTTATAATTTTCTGCTTTATAAATAAAATACTTGACTATATTTTACATTATATCCCAATTAATACGTGACTGTTAAGGGTGATACATTGATATTTTATATTTTATATTTATATTAGTCTTTATTTGAAATTATCTGTTATTCATATACTGGCTTTTTATTATTTACATAAACACATTTTTGATAGGATCCTTTTATATTTGTGACAAAGAAATGTACGTAGCGAGAAATGTTATTGTAAAAATGGGCTTGATTGTATTCCACTTTAAGATGGATCTCTAAAGCCATTCTGGTGCTGTTTGAGTCTAATGGTTGATGATGCACTAAAGATCAGGTTTTTACAGAGAATGCCTCGATGTCTATAATAGAACAGAATACAGAATAAAGGGGGAAATTAAGTTGTAGTCTGAGATGGGGATTTTTCTCACATCCCAGCATGCATTTGGTGGGTCAGATAAGAATATAAATCTAGTAGCAGGTATTGTCACCCAGCTGTGCCCCCTGAATGAGCCTCATTCTCTCCCCCAGTGGACTTACTGTGCCTTAAGCCTGTAAAAGTGTTCACTGCCAGGAGCCGGGCCATATTTTGCACTTTCATGCTTCATTTCAAATTTACATCATTATCGGCGGTCCTCGGGCAGCAGCTGTGAAAGGATTTCAACTACAATAAAAATATAGTTCAGTCATGGCTGTTGAGCTCCCGACACAAGAGCCAAAGCATGTTGATACTTTCACACATCAACTTCCAGACTGCTGCAAGTATTCTGTCCAGCTTTCTTATTTGTCATGTCCTCTCCGGTGACTCTGTAACATTTTATGGTTCTGGGAGCTCTGGGAACAACAGGCAGACTCTCTATTATAATGTGAGAAGCATGCAGAGGGCATGCGACACAAGCTACCTTACAGCTCAGTTACAAACAAAAACATGTAATGCCAACATTTGTTCAAACATTGTGTTTTAAAGTCAACATTTTTACTGGTAAAAGTTAAATCTAGTGAACATGGGCTTTCCTCTAGTGCCACCCTCAGATTAAAATGTCTACTTTGCCTCAATCAATTAGTCAAATTGCAGTTAACTTTACTGAGTACAGTATGAACCATTTTAATCTCCGATGACATCATGACCTTTCCTCTAGCACAGTCCAGGTACAAACATTTCTGCTCCACACTGAAGTAAAGTCATCAGTGTGTGGTATGGACTCTGTGGTTTAATGAGCACTGCAGCCACTAGGGACCACTAACCATTACAAAGTAGACATTTAGTCATTTTAATTCTGTTTAAATTCAAATCAGAGCTGCTTTTTATTCTCTGTCTTTTGCATTAGCAGGGCTCGGCTGAAGGACAGCGGTGTCATTAGCCAGCAACTAGAAATGATCCATCTTAACGAATATTTATCATAATTAATATCAATAAAAGAAGGAAGGAATACGTCATTATTAGAAATATTTTTGTAATAATAATATTAAACATAATTAATAATTATATTAATTAATATGACTTCATTTACATTAAATCACTTCAATAGAGGCCACCTTTGTGAGAGGAAAAATTATATCCAGTTAATGTAGTCTCATAATAGATTGAACACATTTTAGTCTGTTCATCTGGCCACAACAGATTTTCTATTGATCATTGATCCACGCACACACGGCTGTTTACGGTAAGCGCGTCATTTCCGGTTGTTAATGTTTCTGTGTTGCTGGTAGCATACTTCGGCAGTTCCAGCTTGACCCAATTAATGTTGCTATATTATTGATTACATCGGCTAATTACTTGTCATCTATCTAAACCTATACTTGTACTTCCTAAGCACTTACAACTCTCTCCTTATCCTCCTTCTCTTAGCGACTCTCGCTAAATCCTCAATTCTTTACGCTCCGTTCGGCTCTGCTAACGTTAGCTGCTGCAACTCGGCAGCTAGCGATGGCATCTCCCTCTTCTGCTCTCTCCTGCTCAGTGTGTTTCATGTTTAGCTATTTCTCTGCCTCCTTTAGTGATAATGGTATCACATAATCAGAAGCCCACGGTTCACCACCAACCGCTTGGTGTTTCTAACAGATTCTCCCCACTCAGTGACACACCAGATGAGAAGCCAACTCTGGTTATCGGTAGCTCAATTTTGAGACACCAGTGACGACAGTCACGTGCATTCCTGGGGGCAGAGCGGGCGACATAGAAGCACATTTGAAACTGCTGGCTAAGGCTAAACGTAAATACAGTAAGATTGTTATTCACGTCGGTAATAACACGCGATTGCGTCAATCGGAGTGTACTAAAGTTAATGTGGAGTCGGTGTGTACATTTGCCAAAACAATGTCGGACTCCGTAGTTTTCTCTGGTCCTCTGCCAAATCTTTTGAATGATGACATGTTTAGCCGCATGTCATCATTCCGTCGCTGGCTCTCATGGTGGTGTCCAGATAATGATGTGGGCTTCGTAGACAATTGGCAGACTTTCTGGGGAAGACCTGGTCTGATTAGGAGTGACGGCATCCATCCTACTTTGGCTGGAGCAGATCTCATATCCAATAATATTACAAAGTTTATTAGTGGACCTAATCCATGACAACCCAGAGTTGAGACCAGGACAAAGAGTTGCAGTCTTACACACTTCTCTGTGCTTCTTTCCGGGCAGTCACCCACTCAAATCCCCATAGTGACTGTGTCTGCTCCACGACCACTGAAACTAATCAAGTCTATGGTTAACAGAAGATGAGTTATACATGAAAACCTAATTAAAATAAACACCACCGCTGCAACTAAATCGAAAAATTAAATGTGGGCTCTTAAACATCAGATCTTTATCAATGAAAGCTGGATTGGTAAATGATTTAATATCAGATAATAAGATTGATTTATTTTGTCTCACTGAAACCTGGCTGAGACATGAAGAATATGTCAGTCTAAATGAATCCACTCCACCTGGTACTGGCCGAGGAGGTGGAGTTGAGGCAATATTTGACTCAAACCTCTTGATCAATCCTAAACCTAAACTAAACTATAACTCTTTTGAAAGCCTTGTTCTTACGCTCTCAAACCCAACATGGAAAACAATAAAGCCAGTTTTATTTGTTACTGTGTACTGCCCTCCTGGTCCGTATTCTGAATTTCTCTCTGAATTCTCTGAATTTTTATCAAGTTTAGTCCTTAAAACAGATAAAGTAATTATTGTAGGTGACTCCACTAAATTGGAAGAATCTCGTTTAGTCTGGTTAGATCATCTTAAAACGTATAAGAAGGCTCTCCATAATGCCAGAGCAGCTTATTACTCTTCCTTAATAGAAGAAAATAAGAACAACCCCAGGTTTCTTTTCAGCACTGTAGCCAGGCTGACAGAGAGTCACAGCTCTACAGAGCCTTCTATTCCTATATCTCTCAGTAGTGACGACTTCATGAGCTTCTTTAACGATAAAATTATAATTATTAGAGACAAAATGAATCTCCTCCTGACTTAACTTCAACCTCCGGAACCGTAAAAACATCTGTAACTCCTGAAATATATCTAGACTGTTTTACTCCAATCAACCTTAACCAACTAACTTCAACAATCTCATCATCTAAGCCATCAACCTGTCTTTTAGACCCGATTCCAACTAAACTGTTTAAAGAAGTTTTACCCTTAATTAACACCTCGTTATTAAATATGATCAACCTGTCTCTATTATCTGGCTACGTACCAAAATCCTTTAAAGTAGCTGTAATAAAATCACTTCTTAAAAAGCCTAGTCTTGATCCAGAGGCTTTAGCCAACTATAAGCCGATATCTAACCTTCCCTTTCTCGCTAAAATCCTTGAGAAAGCAGTTGCAAAACAGTTATGTGATTTTTTACATAATAATAGTTTATTTGAGGTTTTTCAATCTGGATTTAGAGTTCATCATAGCACAGAGACGGCACTGGTGAAAGTTACCAATGACCTTCTAATGGCATCAGACAAAGGACTTGTCTCTGTTCTTGTCTTGTTAGACCTCAGTGCTGCTTTCGACACTGTTAATCATGACATTCTACTACAGAGACTGGAACATTGTGTTGGCATAAAAGGAACCACACTAAACTGGTTCAAGTCCTATTTATCTAAGCGATCTCAATTTGTACTTGTTAACGATAAATCCTCCATGACAGCCAAAGTCAGTCTTGGAGTTCCGCAGGGTTCTGTACTTGGACAGATTCTATTCACCTTATATATGCTTCCTTTGGGCAATATTATAAGGAACCACTCTATAAACTTCCATTGTTATGCGGATGATACCCAATTATATCTATCAGTTAAACCAGATGAAACCAATCAATTGGCTAAACTTCAAGCATGCCTTAAGGACATAAAAACTTGGATGTCTAGCAACTTTTTGATGTTAAACACAGACAAAATAGGTTGTTATTATACTTGGCCCTAAACGCCTCCGAAACGCATGTTCTAATGACATAGAAGCTCTGGATGGCATTAATTTGGTCTCCAGCACCACTGTAAGGAATCTTGGCCTCATCTTTGATTAAGATCTGTCGTTTAACTCCCACATAAAACAAATCTCAAGGACTGCCTTCTTTCATCTATGTAACATACGTTGTTATCAGGTTGTCCCAAAAAGTCGCTTAAGACTCTTCAGTTGATCCAAAATGCAGCGGCACGTGTATTGACAAGAACAAGGAAACGGGATCATATTACTCCTGTATTAGCTGCTCTGCACTGGCTCCCGGTACAATACAGAATAGAATTCAAAATCCTTCTCCTGACTTACAAAGCAATTAACTGCAGGGTTACTTGTGGTTCCTAGAGTCTCTAAGAGTACAATGGGAGCCAGAGCCTTCAGCTATCGAGCTCCTCTCCAGTGGAACCAGCTTCCAGTTTGTGTTCGGGAGGCAGACACACTCTCCACATTTAAGAGTAGGCTAAAGACTTTCCTTTTTGATAAAGCTTATAGTTAGGGCTTGCTCAGGTTTGCCCTGGATCAGCCCCTAGTTATGCTGCTATAGGCTTAGACTGCCGGGGGACACCTCCCTGTTCTCTTCCTCTCTCCTCCCCTCCCTCTCTTCTTCTCCCTCTCTATCTGTATGCATTTATGTAAATGTATGTTACTAACCCATCATCCGGGGCATCATCCCCGGAGTGTCTGTCTCTCATGTGGCAGGTTGCCACTGATAAAGTTTACGTCAGGATCATGAATCATGGCTGCGCCTGCTGACCTGGTCCTGCTGGACACCGGGAAGCCTTTTTGACATTTTCCTGGATTCATCCATACTTTCTCTTTTTTTTTTCAACACAACATAATTTCTGTCAAATGTTGTATTTGTACTATGTTGTTTATCCTGTACACACGACATCTATTGCACGTCTGACTGTCCTGGGAGAGGGATCCCTCCTCAGTTGCTCTCCCTGAGGTTTCTTCCATTTTTCCCCCTTTAATTATAGGGTTTCTTTTAGGAAGTTTTTCCTTGTGCGATGCGAGGGTCTAAGGACAGAGGGTGTCGTAACCTATACAGTCTATAACGCACACTGAGACAAATGTATAATTTGTGATATTGGGCTATACAAATAAATTTGATTTGATTTGATCTCTTTTTATCAACTACTTTTCACATCAAGGTGTGAAAATGTGATATCAGGTTGCAGGAAGTTATGGATCCTGGGAAATTAGGTTTCATGACTTAACTGCATGAGTTCCCACAAGATCAATTACTGATGATGACATCTGTTGCTCACTTTTAAGAGAAACTGTGTGAAACTTGCTTCCAGTAAGAATATATTGTCATTGACTGTTTAAGATTCACTGATTTTGTACATTTTATTATGTTAGTCTCAAAACCTTAATTATATTTTTTATTACATTTTTCTTGCTTTTTGGTTTCAAACATTTTTGCCACTCTAGTGCAAAGGCTTGTTGGCATTGTTGGTTTAGTTCGTTGGTCGTCCACTTTGGTTCTGTGTGTCGGATTTGGTGGCATCTAGCAGTGCGATTGCAGATTGAAAACCAATTGAATGCCCCTCTGCTCACCCTTCCCTTTAGAAAACTGTATCTTTCAGGACTTTCACCCCTCTCTGAGGCCATCCTTACCATAACACTATTTAAGGAGCAATGAAATTCAGGCGACGGCTGGCATTACCGCAGTAGTTTACATGGTGCTGCAACATGGCAGACTCGGTGGGAGAGGACCCGATGTAGATATGAACGATATCTAACGATATCTAATGAAAACAAAACAATTCTGAGTTTCAGGTGATTTTTGCACTAATGAAAACATAGTTATGAATATTATAATCAATTTCTGCTAATAAAGCCCCCTAAATACTATACAATGGCCCTTTAATTACTGGATTGAATGCCATGCATGTTGCACATTCACTGTCTCCAGAGGAATCCTACTAAGGAATGCCATGACTTTTCCAATAGTCCTCTAAATTAAATCAACAACAACTACATTTGTGGTTTTTCAATGCTTTCTGATCTAATGCAACATCAGCAGGACCTCATCACCATCTATGCCTTTCAAAATTGGTAGAAATTGTTGGTTGAATTAATAAATATGTTTTTGTAATGAGACAACCCTATATGATTATAGACGTATAATGAAGCCAAATCTCTTAAGTTAAATCTCGTCGCCGCAGGAGAACAGCTCACAACTGCTGCATCGTCCGCCAGCTCACAATGTTAACTGGTGACTGTGTCTTCATAATTATTGAGACTGCATAGCATGAAGTGCTCTAGTGCGGGGAGATTTCTGACAGACTCAATATTCCTCTGGTTACACCAGGCGCAGTTAACCATAAGACATACCCCCAGCCCGTAGTCATGGCGAACGGAGAAACCTGGGGACTCGATGGCTTGGTCCGGTACTTCAGCCGACAGCCCAGTCTCTGTGAGGCAGATCATGTTGCAGTTCCTGATGTTTTGCTTGGAATGAGATCCACACGTGTAGCTTCCACAGCTTTTTGTCCCTGCATGTTGGCCAATAACATCCAGGGGAGTGGGGGCCGGTAAGCATGGCGCCTCTTCCAGACCAGGACTCCCTCAGTTTGGGAAGTTGTGAGAGGGGATGCGGAGTTAGGAGGTCTTGGCTGTGGTGAGTGTTAAGTAGTGTTTCTCTGTTGTAGGTGATTCTGCTGTTGTTGCTAGTTGTTGTAGATATCTGTGTTCATGAACGGAAGGGCTGGAAAACCTTAACTATGAAATACAATTTTGGGGGAAAATAATGTTCCTGGCTCAAGTCAGGTAATACGCGGCTGCAGTAATTGTTACAGGAGCAAAGGAGCATTTTTAATACAAGAGACCACTGTTTGTTTTCCTAACCAAAAGTGGCGTTTTGGAAGGCAAAGACAGATAATGTTGTTCCACTGACTACATCAATCCTCTCTACCATCACAGTGAAACTGAAAACTTTTATAAGTCAAAGTTATCGTTAATAAGTTCAACCAGACAGACTTCCTCCAACCGTTGAGACCTGCATCTTTTGGAGTCAGTGTGAATAAATATATTTGATAAAATTGAAGTTTTTCTGTTAATTCTGCGATCGTCGGCTTCTTGTGTGAATTTCCCTTAATTGTATTAATCATATCCAGCACACAACAGACATAAACATATCAAATGTACATTAGATCCTGGATTTATACTCAAATAATATTTTGCTTGTTGTTTATAGGACACATTTTTCCAAAGTAAATAGAAATCATGTTGCATCAAAAACAGTTATAAACAAGAATAAGTGTAATCGTAGAAGTTGATAGAAGATAGGATTTACGCCTGTTTTACGATGAGTTCTACAATCAAGCTCTAGAACAAAACAAGAGATTGTTATACTGATCATGAAGTCAGTATTAAATGCATGTTCATGGAGTGAGGCTGTGCGATGATTTAACCTCCCACCACGTCCACTGGTTGTGATTTGCAGCCCTCTATGAGTCAGAAAGTCCTGAGATTTAATAAACAAGTCATTGGGTTTCATTCCCCTGTCTGGGATCGTGCTGATGAGAACTTTCCAGGACCACATTAAATCTCCCTCATCAATTTCATCCCACTCAGTCTATTCACATGACAGGGGTGATGAGAGATGATCATAGCATCAGCTCTGCAGTCACGGACAACTCTACAGTGCCTTCAGAGCTGAGGGATTACTGTGGCTGCAGTACAAATGACTGAGTAGCCAATGTTTCACTGTGCTCCAACAAGAAGAACACAATGGTAAAAACAGTCCGCGGATGTCGGAGTAAACATATGTTCAAGGCTCAGCGGAAAACCAGGTTTGAACCCATATATACCATCAGGGGAGCAGGTTCAGCTCCTCTCGGTGATGGCAGGGGGATTCAAACCAAAAGCAAAAACAGTGGTCAATGTTGCAGTGTATTTTTGTATTTATAACAGCCTTTATCTCTTAATTTAATAACATTTTTACTTACATTTTAATGGCGGGGGGCAGATTAGTAACGTCATATGTCTTTGAAGCTACTGGATGCCTACATTTCCCTTGGGATCAATAAAGCATCTATCATGTGTACCCGTGGTTGAAAACTGGCCAAAGTCAAAACCAGGCAAGTCAAGTCAATGTTATACAATATATTATACAAATATACAAATATCACAAATGTGTCATGTGTACAGAATAGACTAACATAATACAATTACAACAAGTCAATCCAAATAAAAGAATGTGAAGAAGAAGAGAATAGATCCGAGAGGATGTCAAGCTCCTCAAACATCTGGAGCCTGAGCCACACGACCTCCTCTCCACCATGGGACCTAGACAGAGGAACTACGGAGGAACAGCAAAGCACAAACATATTTTCACTTAAGCATGTCTAGTTTTTATTTTTATTTAAATGTATTTGGTTGATGTTTGGATACTCCCAAAAACTAAAAATAGTAAACATTTAGAAACATGAAAATCTGCCCTTTTGTACCAAATTTGTACAAGATGTTTACAGACAGGCATTATGTAAATATTATAAAACATAATATTTAATCAATGCTTTTGTCCATCTTTAAAATTCATACACTTAAACAGATATGAGTTATAGGCAGAAATCTTATCATAACAGTAGTTTAGTGCAGCTACACCGACACATAAAATGGGGCCCTATGTGTGTGTAAAGGTGTGTAGAGAATTAAGAAATAGAAATAGAGATTAAGATATAAAACAAGATATAATATATAATAATAAATATTTCTTTAACATTCTAAATACATTTCTCTATATTGTATGTTAATTTGAAAAGCATACTGTATATGATGATACTATGAGCCAATTAAAAACTTTGATTGAATTCATTAAATGAAGATCAAATAAATAAATGATATACAGTACAGATGTACACTGGGATCTTTTGTCTTTGCATATGTAGCTTATTGTAGTTTTTCTATTCAAACCAGTAATATAAAGATCAAAAGATCAATTTCTATTTATTATTCCTTATTTATTTAGATTTTCCTAGTTTCTCCATAAGATACATGAAATAAAGTGATATTTTTATTCTAGCTTGGCTTTCTGTCAGTATATCAATAGTAAACAGTAGTTTTACACGGTGTGCATTCTAAATGTATTTAATGATGTGCAAGAAGTAATCGCAAAACTTTACAGCTATTAAATGAAGGCTGTGTTTAAAGATGGGTGTGTTCCAAGCAAGGGCCCGTAAGTAGGGTTAGGAAGTGGGGAAGGGGACATTTCCATCTATGAAGTTAAATCTGAATCAACAAGAGGGAACCATAAGCAGATGAGTCTGAGGTACTGAAGGACACTGGGGGCAGAATGGAGACTAAGTATGCACGGATAATTCTTTAAAGTCTTTTGTATGTCATATGCACAACAATTATAGTGGAGGCAGTCTTTGGCGATGCAATCCTTGTTATCAGGCTCCCCCCACCAATACTATTACAAAACGTATAAATGAAAAAGTATGCAGTAAAAATGAGAATCCAAGACATAGAAATAAAACACAAAAAAGTGCAGAGAAGAAACACATGAGTTTCACCCAGGAGACTGGACTTCATGTTCCATGTGAAACCAAAAGTCAACACGTTATTTTTATGTCCTGTCCATAACTACATCCCATACTTGTTTACCATGACCCATATACATGCATACAGATAGAGAGGGAGAAGAAGAGAGGGAAGGGAGGAGAGAGGAAGAGAAGGAAGAGAGCAGGGAGGTGTCCCCCGGCAGTCTAAGCCTATAGCAGCATAACTAGGGGCTGATCCAAGGCAAACCTGAGCCAGCCCTAACTATAAGCTTTATCAAAGATGACGCCAAGATTCCTTACAGTGGTGCTGGAGGCCAAATTAATGCCGTCCAGAGCTTCTATGTCATTAGACAATGAGTTTCGGAGGCGTTTAGGGCCAAGTATAATAACTTCAGTTTTGTCTGTATTTAACATCAAAAAGTTGGTAGACCTCCAAGTTTTTATGTCCTTAAGGCATATTGGAAGTTTAGCCAATTGATTGGTTTCGTCCGGTTTAATTGATAGATATAATTGGGTATCATCCGCATAACAATGAAAGTTTATAGAGTGGTTCCTTATAATATTGCCCAAAGGAAGCATATATAAGGTGAATAGAATCGGTCCAAGTACAGAACCCTGCAGAACTCCAAGACTGACTTTGGTTGTCATGGAGGATTTATCGTTAACACATACAAATTGAGATCGCTCAGATAAACCCTGCGTATAAACTACATTTAATACAACATTAACTGAGTCAAGCTGGAGCTGCCGAAGTATGCTACCAGCAACACAGAAACATTAACAACCGGAAATGACGCGCTTTACCGTAAAGCCCAGTATTGAGAATCTGAGCATACAAATTGGTTTGACATTGATTGTTTTTCAATTTATTCAGTCAAAGTTTTTAATTAAATCATGTGGAAATATACTGTCGTACAGCCAGTTGGCTCATATATTATATAGTATAATATATATATTATATAGTGTGTGTATATATATATATATATATATATATATATATATATATATATATATATATGTACTATATAATATATATATATACATACATACATACAGTAAATATGTATCATCATGGAAGACGTTGAACTACATCAAAGCTACACTCCCGGTGGTTCTCAACCTTTTTTGGGCCAGCGCCCCCCTATCCATTATCTAAATCAAATCAAATCAAATTTATTTGTATAGCCCAATATCACAAATTATACATTTGTCTCAGTGTGCTTTACAGACTGTACAGGTTACAACATCCTCTGTCCTTAGACCCTCACATCGCACAAGGAAAAACTTCCTAAAAGAAACCCCAAAATTAAAAGGGAAAAAATGGAAGAAACCTCAGGGAGAGCAACTGAGGAGGGATCCCTCTCCCAGGACGGACAGACGTGCAATAGATGTCGTGTGTACAGGATAAACAACATAGTACAAATACAACATTTGACAGAAATTATGTTGTGTTGGAAAAAAAAGAAATAGAAAGTTTGGATGAATCCAGGAAAATGTCAATAAGGCTTCCCGGTGTCCAGCAGGACCAGGTCAGCAGGCGCTGTCACGATTCATGATCCTGACGTAAACATTATCAGTGGCAACCTGCCACATGAGAGACAGACACTCCGGGGATGATACCCCGGATGGTGAGTTAGTAACATACATTTACATAAATGCATACAGATAGAGAGGGAGAAGAAGAGAGAGGGAGAGAAGGAAGAGAGCAGGGAGGTGTACCCCGGCAGTCTAAGCCTATAGCAGCATAACTAGGGGCTGATCCAGGGCAAACCTGAGCCAGCCCTAACTATAAGCATTATCAAAAAGGAAAGTCTTTAGCCTACTCTTAAATGTGGAGAGTGTGTCTGCCTCCCGAACACAAACTGGAAGCTGGTTCCACTGGAGAGGAGCTTGATAGCTGAAGGCTCTGGCTCCCATTGTACTCTTAGAGAATCTAGGAACCACAAGTAACCCTGCAGTCTGGGAGCGTAATGCTCTAGTTGGTTTATAAGGTACTATGAGATCTTTAAGATATGCTGGAGCCTGACCTTTAATTAATTTGTAAGTCAGGAGAAGGATTTTGAATTCTATTCTGTATTTTACCGGGAGCCAGTGCAGAGCAGCTAATACAGGAGTAATATGATCCCGTTTCCTTGTTCTAGTCAATACACGTGCCGCTGCATTTTGAATCAACTGAAGAGTCTTAAGCGACTTTTTGGGACAACCTGATAACAATGAGTTGCAGTAATCCAGCCTTGAAGTAACAAATGCATGGACTAGTTTTTCTGCATCATTTTGAGACAGGATGTGTCTTATTTTTGCAATGTTACGTAGATGAAAGAAGGCAGTCCTTGAGATTTGTTTTATGTGGGAGTTAAACGACAGATCTTGATCAAAGATGACGCCAAGATTCCTTACAGTGGTGCTGGAGGCCAAGTTAATGCCATCCAGAGCTTCTATGTCATTAGAAAATGCGTTTCGGAGGCGTTTAGGGCCAAGTATAATAACTTCAGTTTTGTCTGTGTTTAACATCAAAAAGTTGCTAGACATCCAAGTTTTTATGTCCTTAAGGCATGCTTGAAGTTTAGCCAATTGATTGGTTTCATCTGGTTTAATTGATAGATATAATTGGGTATCATCCGCATAACAATGAAAGTTTATAGAGTGGTTCCTTATAATATTGCCCAAAGGAAGCATATATAAGGTGAATAGAATCGGTCCAAGTACAGAACCCTGCGGAACTCCAAGACTGACTTTGGCTGTCATGGAGGATTTATCGTTAACAAGTACAAATTGAAATCGCTCAGATAAATAGGACTTGAACCAGCTTAGTGCGGTTCCTTTTATGCCAACACAATGTTCCAGTCTCTGTAGTAGAATGTCATGATCAACAGTGTCGAAAGCAGCACTGAGGTCTAACAAGACAAGAACAGAGACAAGTCCTTTGTCTGATGCCAATAGAAGGTCATTGGTAACTTTCACCAGTGCCGTCTCTGTGCTATGATGAACTCTAAATCCATATTGAAAAACCTCAAATAAACTATTATTATGTAAAAAGTCACACAACTGTTTTGCGACTGCTTTCTCAAGGATTTTAGCGAGAAAGGGAAGGTTAGATATCGGCCTATAGTTGGCTAAAACCTCTGGATCAAGACCAGGCTTTTTAAGAAGTGGTTTTATTACAGCTACTTTAAAGGATTTTGGTACGTAGCCAGATAATAGAGACAGGTTGATCATATTTAATAACGAAGTGTTAATTAAGGGTAAAACTTCTTTAAACAGTTTAGTTGGAATCGGGTCCAAAAGACAGGTTGATGGTTTAGACGATGAGATTGTTGAAGTTAGTTGGTTAAGGTTGATTGGAGTAAAACAGTCTAGATATATTTCAGGAGTTACAGATGTTTTTAAAATTCCAACAGTTGAAGTTAAGTCATTACCAATTGAGGTCAGGAGGAGATTCATTTTGTCTCTAATAATTATAATTTTATCGTTAAAGAAGCTCATGAAGTCGTCACTACTGAGAGATATAGGAACAGAAGGCTCTGTAGAGCTGTGGCTCTCTGTCAGCCTGGCTACAGTGCTGAAAAGAAACCTGGGGTTGTTCTTATTTTCTTCTATTAAGGAAGAGTAATAAGCTGCTCTGGTATTACGGAGAGCCTTCTTATACGTTTTAAGATGATCTAACCAGACTAAACGAAATTCTTCCAATTTAGTGGAACGCCATTTACTTTCAAGATTTCTCGACTTTTGTTTTAGTTTGCGGATTTGTAAATTAAGCCAAGGAGCTTTCTTTTTCTGTTTTATGATCTTCTTCTTTAGAGGAGCGACAGAGTCGAGTGTTATTCGCAGTGAGGCTGCAGCGCTATCAACAAGATGATTAATTTGGGAGGGACTAAAGTTAGCATTGGAGTCCTCCATTATATTGATATTGAGTCCTGGTATTGAATCAAGTGCTGATGGAATCACTTCCTTAAATTTAGTCACAGCACTTTCAGATAAACATCGAGCGTAGGATATTTTGCCTACTGGCTTGTAGTCCAGTAACAGGACTTCAAAAGTTATTAAAAAATGGTCTGATAAAAGAGGATTATGTGGACACACTGATAAACTTTCAATTTCAACACCATATCCCAGAACAAGGTCCAGAGTGTGGTTTAAACAGTGAGTTGGTTCATGTACATTTTGACTGAACCCAATTGAATCTAATATTGAGATAAATGCATTATTAAGGCTGTCACTATCAACATCCACATGAATATTAAAGTCACCTACAATAATTACTTTATCTGTTTTAAGGACTAAACTTGATAAAAATTCTGAGAATTCAGATAGAAATTCAGAATACGGACCAGGAGCGCGGTACACAGTAACAAATAAAACTGGCTTTATTGTTTTCCATGTTGGGTTTGAGAGCGTAAGAACAAGGCTTTCAAAAGAGTTATATTTTAGTTTAGGCTTAGGATTGATCAAGAGGTTTGAGTCAAATATGGCCGCAACTCCACCTCCTCGGAAAGTACCTCGAGGAATGTGAGTATTAATATGACCAGGTGGAGTAGATTCATTTAGACTGACATATTCTTCATGTCTCAGCCAGGTTTCAGTGAGACAAAATAAATCAATCTTATTATCTGATATTAAATCATTTACCAATCCAGCTTTCGTTGATAAAGATCTGATGTTTAAGAGCCCACATTTAATTTTTTGATTTAGTTGCACTTTTGCAGCGGTGGTGTTTATTTTAATTAGGTTTTCATGTATAACTCCTCTTCTGTTAACCATAGACTTGATTAGTTTCAGTGGTCGTGGGGCAGACACAGTCACTATGGGGATTTGAGTGGGTGACTGCCCGGAAAGAAGCACAGAGAAGTGTGTAAGACTACAACTCTTTGTCCTGGTCTCAACTCTGGGTTGTCATGGATTAGGTCCACTAATAGACTGTGTAATATTATCGGATATGAGATCTGCTCCAGCCAAAGTAGGATGGATGCCGTCACTCCTAATCAGACCAGGCCTTCCCCAGAAAGTCCGCCAATTGTCTACGAAGCCCACATCATTATCTGGACACCACCGTGAGAGCCAGCGACGGAATGATGACATGCGGCTAAACATGTCATCATTCAAAAGATTTGGCAGAGGACCAGAGAAAACTACGGAGTCCGACATTGTTTTGGCAAATGTACACACCGACTCCACATTAACTTTAGTACACTCCGATTGACGCAATCGCGTGTCATTACCGCCGACGTGAATAACAATCTTACTGTATTTACGTTTAGCCTTAGCCAGCAGTTTCAAATGTGCTTCTATGTCGCCCGCTCTGGCCCCAGGAATGCACGTGACTGTCGTCGCTGGTGTCTCAAAATGAACGTATCTCAAAATTGAGCTACCGATAACCAGAGTTGGCTTCTCAGCTGGTGTGTCACTGAGTGGGGAGAATCTGTTAGAAACAGCAAGCGGCTGGTGGTGAACCGTGGGCTTCTGATAACACTTCTTTCGGACAGTCACCCAGTCTCCCGGCTGCTCGGGTCCCGCCGGGGGACGGCTAACAGGAGATACCACTGGTCGACCCGCACCGACTATAGGGGGCTTGCTAACAGCTACACTTGCTAACCGCTGACTAGCCATGGTGCGGAGCCGCTCATCTATCCCTCTAAAACTCGCCTCCAACCCTGCGTATAAACTACATTTAATACACGTATCATTATCACTAAAGGAGGCCGAGCAATAGCTAAACATGAAACACACCGAGCAGGAGAGAGCAGAAGAGGACGATGCCATCGCTAGCTGCCGAGCTGCAGCAGCTAACGTTAGCAGAGCCGAACGGAGCGTAAAGAATTGAGGATTTAGCGAGAGTCGCTAAGAGAAGGAGGATAAGGAGAGAGTTGTAAGTGCTTAGGAAGTACAAGTATAGGTTTAGATAGATGACAGGTAATTAGCCGATGTGATCAAGAATATAACAACATTAACTGGGTCAAGCTGGAGCTGCCGAAGTATGCTACCAACAACACAGAAACATTAAGAACCGGAAATGACGCGCTTACCGTAACCGGGCAGACAGGTTTGAGATACACACAATCATCTAGGTCCCTTACCTTTAAAATTTCAAAATAATAATAAATATTATATTATTAAACAAATGTTTTGTTGTTTTTACATTCAATTGCCCTAATACACCATGTACCCAGGGAGCAAACAAAGACATTTTATTCAGGAGTGTTAAACAAATGCAACGGTAAGAAGTTTGAGATTCAAACTTTAATCGGTGTCATAGACAATCAGGGTCAGACATTCAAACTGTAACCTGTATTAAACACAGCAGCTTCAGAAATGTGCAACAATTTGCACTCTTGAGTGATCCAACAATAAATGACCACAAAGGAACAAGTCTGAGGCGCTGCCCCCGCCAACAGAACCCCATGTTTTATTTTATATAATTATATAGCGCCAAATGTGCTCTTTTATTAAATAATCCAAACTCTTATGTTATTCATCTAATTTATGTGCACATTTCCGTGTTTACTTTGTTGCTTTGTGCATTCACATTCTCTCCGTTTCGCGAACAAAAGAGAGAGGAAACGAGAGGAGAGAACTACAAAGTGCAAAAAAGTCAAAAATCCAACACATTAATTATAAATGGAGTGACGTCGACTCCAACGTTCAGAAACTCAGGCGAAAATATCCACGTTTTTTAAACACACAGCCTGAATCAGCAGCAGTGATGCAGATGTTAGCTCTGCAGGTGTTAGCTCTGCTGGTGTTAGCTCTGCTGATGTTAGCTCTGCTGGTGTTAGCTCTGCTATAACGTTAGGTCTGCTGATGTTAGCTCTGCTGCTACGAGCAGCCAGAGTGTAGCTCGTCTGCTGCTGGTCCAAGTCCCGACCAGAGAGTTAGTGTTTTAACATTAATTCCGATTAGTTTTATTCATGGTGTATCTTTGGAATAAAAATTAATGCTTTCGAGCAGTGGCAGCTGAGGGGGACGGCGCTTGTTTTTGTTTTTCAAGCAGCACTTTATCGCTCAGCAAAATAAAAATTTAAAAACACACAATGTTAACTTTATTCAAACGCACTCGACTCGTCCTTTCAGCTCGTGCAGTTTGGCATGTTTCATGCTGTAATGCAGCTCAAGAGCCTTTTTAATGACCGCAAGCACGTCCATACAAACACTGACCTTTTACTTCAACAAAGAAATAATCGTCCGTCCATTTCTCCTGGAACATTCCGCATCCACCTTTCTCTTTGTTACACTCGCCATGCTGCGTTCGCTGATCTCAATGACCGTCTCGTTTAATATTGAAGTTTTTGACATGACGTGACCACGTGATGACACGTTCCGCTCGTGTTGTGTTCAAGGACCCTGACCTTGGCCAGGAAAAACAGTCAGTCGCCGGTTATATTCTATATCTGAATAGATTTGGATTAATTTTTTTGGAGTTCATTTTTGCGTTTGTTTATTAATTACCTCGTGGGCCGTACACACAAATGCCTCCCAAAGACATGTGAACGCCCCCCTTTCTAAAATATTGCTTCCAGCGCCCCCCAACATCCTCTGAATGCCCCCGTTGATAACCCCTGCTCTAGCCAATCTAGATATACTTGAGTCTAGTGTATCTAGTTTGGCTACGTAAAGCTCATTAGAAAAAATAGTTCAAACTACTTTGTAAAGAAGAAAACAAATTGAATTAACACTGTAAATTGTTTTACATAATTATAAAAAAGGCACATTGAGTTAATTTCAATAAGTGCCCAAAGGTCATAGATACATATAAAAGAATACACTGTAATGTTACATTTCATGATATGCTTTTCTTGCTCTTATATGCATATATTGTACATGCCACCCTGCCTGCCTCTGACCTGCCCGTCTCACAACCTTCTGCCTGTCCCCTACTGGTTTGTCTGCTTGGATTTTGTACGTACTTGTGCTCATTATCTGTCCTATCCTGTACCTGCCGAGCTCTGACAATAAACATTATTATTAACTGTTCCTGGTTTCTTGTGTGCTGCATTTGGACCCAAACACGCTTTGTGACAGAACCTCAATGAAAATGATCACCTGTAAAAGATTCTGTAGTATTTGTCAACACTTTGAGTCTTTAAATGCAGGTTTTAGATGCCATTTGTTGCTGCTCTTGAATAGAATGGAGGGCTGGAATACTTTGTGTACATTCCTTTAAGCCTATCTCCTGTTATTTATGTCCTGATTCCTGTTTCCATTTGCCCCGCAGGCATCAACATAATCCCACCAAATCTAATAAAATTGCAGTTTTTCGGCTAACCACGTGATAAATTATTCACTGTGGTTGTGCTCCTCTGCTTATTTTCGCAAGTAAAACAGCACCGACTGTAATCAATAAAGAAGCTATTTATTTGGTTGAGTTCATTCCAGCTTCCTGTCAGAGCCACAGGAGGGGCCAGTCACAGAGTGTTAGTTTATCTGCTGATGTTTGTGGTTACCTATTTAGGTCAATTACAATCTGATGAGTCTACATTAGGGAAGAAAATAATGATGAGCAATGACATTCCTTCCTTCCCACTTAATCCCAAAATGTAGGCTGTAGTGGTAAGAGAAAGTCTGTCCTAACAGTACAGTAAGACAAATGTACAGTTTATATGCTACAGTTGTGGACTGTTGCTCCTGCAGTTTAAGTTGCACAGACCTTATTAAATGTTTACTGTTCTCTCACCAGTCTGTTCCCTGTCTTACTTTTCACAAAAGGTTGCAGAGTAAGATGTGTGTTCTCCTCTTCTTGCAGGTAGTGGGCTGGCAGAGCCGGTTGTTACTGAGCTGGCTCACCTTCAGGACACTTCAAGCGGCTGTAGTCTCTCTCAGCTCCCCCATCTTTTCTTTTAGCATGCAACATCTTCAAACACTAGTTTCCACTAGTCATACACTCAATTTGTTGTATGAATAACTATATTTAATAAATTGTCATAAGAGCCAACATTAGTTTAACTTTGCAACATGCTCTTGCTCTCTTGCATCTGGATGTGCCAAAAATGGCAACGTTTCAAAGATGGTTAGTGTCATCAGGGTGGAGAATCTGCAGGGTTTCAACCCTAACAGTACACCACGGCATCAGTTTGGTCACTGAACACATGCAGTCTGTCAGTACTACATGGTTTAAAAACCCTGATCTAAACACTCTGAATATCTCAAATTAATCTGGCTCGCACAAAACGTGAAGAAAATGACATTTCATTTTATGACTGTCAGTCATGATGATGATTTAATGACTAAGTGCTGTCATATCTGGGCTTGTTTTGGCTGAATCAGTACTGCAGTTAGCTTTCCATAAGTTACATTGTTGTCAATACAAGTTCAACTATGTGTCATGAACTGGCTCCTGATTCAGACAATGGACAAAGAACACATGAAAGGCTGGAGGTAAAAAATGAAACCATTAATGAAAGAAAGTTATTTACTCAACAAATAAATGAGATGTGAACAATCGGTGACATCAGTACATAGGACAAAGTTGAAGATGATGCATGCTAAAAGAAAAGATGGGGGAGCTGAGAGAGACTAAAGCCGCTTGTACGTACTTGTGTTCATTATCTGTCCTATCCTGTACCTGTCGAGCTCTGACAATAAACAGCAGGGTTAAAAGCTTCTGATTTTTAATAAAGCAACACCTGCGCAGGTCTGAGCGAGGAACAAGGGTTTTAAAATAAATAAGAGATCTGTCAGTGGTGAAACAATGAATCCACTGTGCCTCCAGAGTTCCCGCAGTGCCGGGCTGTTTCAGCACCTTTCCAAACCAGATTCCTAATTTTCTCGCCGACAGGCCTGCGCTCCCTTTGTCTCACAATTAATTACCATTTCATTTTTCCTTTGCCTCCAGAGTTGACCCCTGAGGCCACAGTCCATCGGCCCCTCTCCAGATGATAGAGCGGGGAAAAAACAATCAATCGGAGCTCAACCCGAGTCATGAAATTAATGCTAATGACTTGAGTCTGTATTACCCCTAGCAAAATTGAAATTATAATGTGGCTATAGAGTGGCTTTTAAAGATAATGTCATGGCCCCTCTCCAAGGATGAGCTGCCTTCTTGTTCCTGTATTCAGAAATCTACTCTACCAAGGATTCAATGTTAACTTAATTCTACTAATTTTAGGATCACAAAACCCAAGTCATGTGTTCATATAACCATGCTCTGAAATTATGGAATTTGTCAGCTGAAAATGTATTTACTGTATGTAATTTTTCTTATAATTAATGTCATTCTTTCAAAATGTTCTAATTCTCTATTATTATTTGTAATGGTCTATGTTTTTAATGAAACTTTTCAATTTTAGCCTCTACTGTATTTTTATTGTTTGTTAGCACTTGTTGAAACTGATGCATTGTAATTTTAAGCCCCTGCAGTTTTCCTTTGGTTAGTACTGCTCCGTGCTTCATGTGTGGAAAGATGTGGACATCAGAGTTATGAAGCAGAGAAGAGGTTTTTTATGTTGTTTAGACAGTTTTTTTGGTTTGTAACAGGCTGTTAACAGAGCATCAAATGTAGGCTGATGGCTGGAGGAGATAATTGGGGAAAGTGCCTGGATTTACACAAGGCTCTTACATAAAGAAATCTGACCTAAAAAGGGATTACACACATGGAAATACATTTGTATGAGTACAAACAATGTTCATATCTATTAGTGATGTGTCCCGAGCGTACTAGAAAAATATCACGGGTTCGGGAGGGCAGGTCAAAAAGTGACAAAGCAGCTTTCTGAGTAAGTTATGAATCATTAATAACTTACAGAAACATTGACAGTATTTCCCATTAATGACCTTGACTGTAACGGCCCGCTATAATCTTATTTGCCCCGCAAATCAAATCAAATCAAATTTATTTATATAGCCCAATATCACAAATTATACATTTGTCTCAGTGTGCTTTACAGACTGTACAGGTTACGACACCCTCTGTCCTTAGACCCTCGCATCACACAAGGAAAAACTTCCTAAAAGAAACCCCACAATTAAAGGGGAAAAATGGAAGAAACCTCAGGGAGAGCAACTGAGGAGGGATCCCTCTACCGCAACTGTTTCATAATGAACTGAAAATAGTTTTACACTCCTCACCAGGTGGGCTGTCTGGGCCCTGCGACAGCATTACCTCCTTGACGGTATAAGAGGGGCCATCAGGGGGATGGCTCACAGCTCCAGCCTTAAAAACATGGAGTCTGTCTTGTTTCCCATGTAGTCAGGTCCCTTAACGAAAAAACCGTGCACTTCCGGATAAAAGCGCCAAATTTGGCATACAGTTTCCTTGGACATATCTGAGTAATTTTAGTCATGGAGCCCTCAAAAAATGTTACCGGAAATGCCCGAAATCCAAGATGGCCGCCAATAGGGTCATTATATGCCATATAATATAAAGGTTTAGATATAATTGTTATAATATATGTAAATATGGGTATCAAATTAAAGCTATCAGTTAGTGGAATACAACTATGATAGTTGAATAAGATTTCCGCTAAGTATAATGATAATAATGACGTCATAAGCCACGTCCACTAATTTGCATAGTGGAAAAGGTTTCATTTATAATACTTAAATATATGCCAATATGCATATCAAATTAAAGCTATTGGTTTGTGCAATGCAATGGAATACGGATATCGTATATATACTGTGTTTAGCTCATCCAGAATTCAGTATTGATGTCCAAATGTACACATATGTTAATAGTGAATGTGTGATTTGATATGTTTCAGTGTAAGAAGGCAGCATGGAACTGAACCGGACCTGCATCACTTGTAGGTGTCTCAACTGTAAGCAGGCAACATGGAACTGAACTGGACTCGTTGTATTATTTGTCAGTAAGACACTTCAGAGACATTGAGATGTCCGTTGCAGAATCCTGTATGTACAAGTCGTGATCAAACCGATGCCTATGCAACATTTTTGGGAAATGTGCAAGAATTTAAGGACATTGATGCACTGCCGACTGCAGTCTTCTTTAGGAGCAATGAAAGTGCAGAGACATTTGCAACACATGGTGCATCTTGGCACAAATCCTGTCATCTGAAATATAACAACTCAAAGTTGTTGAAAGCAAGGAAGAAAAGGGAGCATAGCACAGACAGGGGCGAGGACACAAGATCCAGAAAGAGACAGTCAATAGACATTAAAAAATGCTTCCTCTGTGAAAAGGGGAGTGAAGAAGGCAATCTGCATCAAGTGTTGACAAAGGATGTTGATACCAATATGCGAACTATGATCACAGATCTACAGGACACACAACTCCTTTCGAGAATTGGTGGTGTAGAATTCATTGCCAAGGAAGCAAAGTATCATCTTGCCTGTCAGGTGAATCTGAGAAATCGCTACAGAGGACTACTCAGAAGGTCGACGTATAATACAGACAATACAGATGAGAAAGTAAATGAGTCCAGAGCATTCGTCGAATTGACAAGCTACATTGAAAAATCTGTTAACTCTGGAACGTTGCTATTCAAGCTCACCGAACTTCACGCCATGTATACAGATCGTCTTGAAGATCTAGGCATCAGCAAACACATCCACAAGACCAGGCTGAAGACTTCATTATTAGAACACTTTCCAGAAGCTCAAGAACAGATTGGAGGAAGAGACACTGTTCTCATTTTCAAAGAGGGAATGTCGAACATGTTGAAGGATGCTCTAAAGAAACGTGATTTCTCTGAAGATGCGATAACGTTGAACAAAGCTGCAAAGATAATAAGGAAAGACATATTCACTCATGAAGGTTTCACATTCACTGGAAGCTTCCCACCACATTGTCAAGAAGACTCACTGCCCTCAAGCCTCAAGTGTCTCATCTCCCTGATCTTGATTGGCACCAACCTGAAAAATCAAGACAGGCATGAATCCCAAGCATGTCTCACCATTGGTCAGGACATTCTCTACAATGCAAAGAAAAGAGCATCCGATTCTGACGTGAAGAACAGACACACTTTGGATCGTGAGCCACCCCTTCCCATCTACATTGGCCTCAGTGTCCATGGAACGACAAGGAGCAGGAAACTTATCCAGCAATTACATGGATTGGGTATCAGTATTTCATATAACAGGGTTATGGAGATTGAAGATTCGATTGCTACCTCAGTCTGTGAAAGATTTGAACAAGATGGAGTTGTATCTCTTGCTAGTCTCCGAAAGGGCTTGTTCACAGTTGGCGCTCAAGACAACCTAGATCACAACCCGACTTCAACCACATCCATGGCATCCTTCCATGGCACTGGAATCAGTCTTTTCCAGAGCCCCACCAAGGACGTGACTGGTGAACCGAGACCGCCCGTTTTGATACCGCCATCTCCAACTGCAAAACAACAGCTCCTAGACACTTATGCCTCAGTACTAGCCGTGTCTCTAACAACTACTGACATCGCCGTTCCATAGTGTGACACAAGACCAATCATGGGATGTTTAGAAGAGGCCAAAGCTCAGGAGATAAACTGGGTCGAGCATTCCATGTTGCTTATAGAAAAGGAACTTTCCAGTGATGACGCAATAGCATGGGCAGCTTATCACGCCTCACTCCAACCCGCAATAGACAAGCCCCCAGCTTTGTGTGCACTTCTTCCCTTGTTCTATGAGAAGGCTGCAAGCCCTGCAATGATCAAGCATGGCATGGATGTCCAGAGACAGGCGATTGGTTTCCTAAATCCAGGTCAAATCCCAGTGACTACATTTGACCAACCTCTATTTGCCCTGACAAAATATGTACAGTGGAAATGGCTAAGATGCATGCAACTATCATAGTTGTATTCCACTGACTGATAGCTTTAATTTGATACCCATATTGACATATATTATAACAATTATATCTAAATCCTTATATTATACGGCGTATAATGACCCTATTGGCGGCCATCTTGGATTTCGGGCATTTCCGGTAACATTTTTAGAGGGCTCCACGACTAAAATTACTCAGATGGAAACTTTATACTTAAACTTAAACTTTATACCAAATTTGGCGCTTTTATCCAGAAGTGCACGGTTTTCATGAAAAATGACGCTAAGGGACCTGACTACTGTGGGTGTAATCAAAATGATTATCAAGCTGCGTTTATTGTAAAATGCACAGTGAAAAACAAGTTTCCCTGTACAATGAAATGTGCCATTCACTCTGAATGTTGTATACAAGGAAACACGATGTAAAGTATAAAGGAAACAATACAAACCTTAGGCCAGGGGTCGGGAACCTATGGCTCTTTCGATGACGCCATATGGCTCGCAGACAATTTTGAGCTCTGTTTCGCAAAGGGCGGGGCTTCACTCCCGACACAAACACACGTGCGCACACACCTACAACTACAGTCAGAGACAGAGTGGAGGAAAGGAGAGGAGGGAACAAAACAAAAATCCACGCATCCCCGTCACACCCATCTCGAACAGTGTGGCTCACAAGGAAATACATTTACAAATAAAATATTTGGCTCTCCCAGTCAAAAAGGTTAGGGCAGGGGTCGGGAACCTGTATGTACACACAATATACAGAACCTCTGAGGGTTAAAACAAGAGATGGGGTAAATGAGTGTGGAGTGTGTGTGTATCTGCATGTGTACATATGTACATTTGAAAGTTAACTGCATCAATCTAATGCACTTTGAGAGCAGGATTAAGAGGTTGGACCTGTGAAGAACTTTGTGCTCTTGTACACAATTTATGGATAATAATGTTGTGCTCTATAAACTATTTAGTCATATGCACATTGGTTGTATAGAATAGGTATACACATATAATCACACACATACATGAATTTACCTTTTACAATGTAAAAAAGTATGGCAGAGGCACACCCATCTCTCTCTCTCTCTCTCTCTCTCTCTCTCTCTCTCTCGCTCTCTCTCTCACTCTCTCTCTCTCTCACTCTCTCACACACACATGCAGACTCACAAACACAGACACACACCACCAGTCGCTTGCCTCTGTCCTCGTCTCAGGTGTCTGACAATTTTGCACATCACTAATATTTATGCATTAAACTGCAAATATTTATGTATGTAAAATAATATACAAAAAAAACCATGTCTTTTTGTTTCTCTTTTGAATGATATTAATGTAGTTATATTTGTGTTACTTTAACAAACTGTTATCCTACTGAGGATGTATAAAGTTCTTTATCTCCTTTAATTAGCTTTTCATCAAGGCATTATCTGACATACAGGGCTATGCATCCTTAATGAAGATCAATTGAATCCGATGGGCCCGTGTCCTCTTTAAAAATCCCCAAAAGTCCGACACTGCCTCGCCACTTTGATCATACTGCCGGCTCTCTGTGTCAGCTGGTAGGTAATAAAGCCCCGTGAGGGCACTAAGTTATTTCCAGAGAGTGCCTTTTTCACATGGGGATGTTAGAGAGCGGGGGTGTTAAGAGATGCTGTGACGTCACGCTCAGTCCTTAACAATGGAGACACGAGCAGAAGGAAGTTTGATGAATTGGTCTGGGTCTGGCTTCAAGTCTCCAAGGCCTTGTTCCAGGGCTGCAGCAAGCTGTCAGAAGAGCACCCCTGGGGCTGCTGTAGTGTGGTGGTAATAGAAACAAAGTTGTGAGAGTCTATGTCAGTGTCCTGAACCATCTGGAAACAGCTGTGATGTTATGCCTCCTGCAGATTGGACCAGCCTCATGTGAAGATTGTTGCACATCTCACCTCGGATCCAACCAGGTTTGCTCTGCTTTTCCCAAACTTGAATTCTGTGGCTCCAACTAAATTCATAACACACACACACACACACAGACACACACAATTTAGTCTTTTTCTCCAAACCCTGCCCGGTGGTGGTTTATATGGGCTACCCTTTCCTGAGGTCCTAGAGCTATGGGTGTCAGATTAATGGAACAGTCCTTTTATTATCAAAACAAAATAACTTGCAGTAGAATAACTGTTCACACACGCACATACTGTAATGTAAAAAAATATTAACAATATGTGAATAAAACAAGCGTGTAAAAACAAGTGCACTTCCTCCTGACCATAGAGACAACAATATAAAAAATAAAAGAACACTAATGTTTGCCTGTTGGTTCACAATTCTTTTCAACCGACATTAGTTTTCTACTATAACATATAAAGAACGCGTTGAAACGGATTGCTTCATTAAACACATGAAGTCATCGGTATAACTACCGCACACACAGAAAACTAACCACAAATAGTAACCAGTGGGTTTACAGCTTTTGTTTCTGTGACTGACTCTTTGCAGCTATTCCTCAGTTTCTCACAAAGTCCCTTATATTCTGCACCGTTCTTTGTGCTAACACAGGGCCTTCCACCAGCTTGCAGTGACTGCATTCAGTTTTGGTGGTCAGTTTTCCTTTACATATGTGACCGCATTACTGCGGCAACTTCAGTCTTAGACCAAACTTTCTTTGGCCCTCTTCTGGATCCAGGTTCTTCACCAGCATCTTTTCCTGTAAGATATGCAAAGAAATATCACACAAACAGAAAACTATGACAAGTCTTGAAGAATTGCGATGAATACGGATGTTGTGACCCATAACCCTCATCAAAGTCTAAGTGGCTGAACTGTTGGATGGAATGAAGTAGTTTACTGTGCATTAGTGACACATTCAGTTGTTTTGGCTCTGTACTTCAACAAACGGGATTTTTAATGAAACAGACTATGGAGTTTAAAGGTTGATTCTCAGTTTAACTGCATTTACATCCACATTAGACAAACAGTGTAGGAACTGGGCATTACCCAGTCTAGACACTGAAAAAGTAGTCTCACAGTTTTTCCAGTTTGGGATCAATGAAGTACATCTATCTATCTTCATCAGACGGACTGTGCTCTGCTCTGTTTAAAAGAACCCACGGTCACACAGATGTCACACAACCTTTAAATGTTCTGGAAAGTTCCCTATACAGCTTTACCCTTGATTTTAACTCATGAAGTCCCTAAGTGACACATACTGAACATCCTGGTGGGTCATGGGCCAGGTCATGTGATTTTGTGTTCCCATAACAACATCTCCAAGATGGCCATGTGCCAGGACAACACATGTGACAGAACTAGCTAAATCTAAAAAGCTTGTTTTTTGTTGCTAATAATTAGAATGCTTACATAACATTTCCTTTATTACATTCAACCTGTTGTGAAAACATTTATTGATCACATTGATATGAAACAAACAAGATAATATTGCTGTGACATTAATGTCACATCGGGACTTTAACCTTAACATTTCCCAGAAATTCTAATGTGACACATTAGTCACAATAAGAAATGTGATTATGATCTGCTCAGTTTAGTCTGTGTTATGTTCCCCATAATTTTCCCTAAAGTAGAAATGGGTCCGGGTTCTTATGGGCTATGAAGCCATATCAGTGCAAATCTTTAAAACTTAAAACTTGTTTTCTTTTTATATTCTATGTTTTCTTTTTAACTGAAGCGTACGGGGAAATACCTAATCAAACTCCCGCCCACTGGTCTCATCTCTGTCCTGAAGACGCGTATGGGCCATGGAGAAATTATTTTGGCACCGGCTACGAGGAAAGGGGAGAGGGACGGGGATATGGGACCTCTTATATGATTCAACTGCTGACCTTTAGTCGGCCTCCGGAGCTCCAACTCCATATAAGATTCCCTGATTCTGTGGGCACTGGGCCAGTTTCGGTTTTAAGTGTCCCTATTCGGTGATACAGGTTATCTCACCCGATTGTGTCTTATATGGCTTGTGTACAATATTTTGGAAAATCAATGTGTTAGTGTGTCAGCCGTAGTATGGAAAACTGGAGCTTACCTGCGGGGGACCACAGCGAGGTCCCGCGAAAAGACTCCTCTCTCTGGGTGTCTCCTGTCCTCTTGATTGAAGAAAAGTGGAAATAAGGACAGCGAACAAAAGCTTTCTTAAGTTTTCACAACGCTTTTATTTTCGTTTAATCAAGGTTATATTAAAATGTAATACAAAGAATCAAATTATGCAAAAAGTTTACAATGTGACAGTTATTCAAGTGGCTTACTCCAAGTGTTTGGATATTGGAAGTACCGTTATCTTTTCAGGTTCATTGATGGTCAAATTGGTTTATTTCTATTCTAGCTCCAGTGGCTAAAGTTTTAGTTTATCGATTTGATTTCTCCTGTGGCTTTTCAACGATCAAAACTGGTTTACTATTCTGTAACTTCATTAATCTCTATGAGCTCTTACTTAGTTAATTAAAATGTAATTATCTCGCCAGAGTTTCATATGTCTCGTTATAGTTTAAGAATCGTGGTCTGTTTATATCAAGCGTGCTAGAGCTTCGCTGCCCATCCCTATTAGCCTCTTGAACTCCAAAAAACGTCCCCTTAACAGCATAAAGAATAAACGCATGAATAATGAATTGCACCCTTATCCACTTCTCTCTACATAACATATACTAATATACTGTATGTTCTTCTGTCTCTTATATGATTCTTCTGTTCATCCTCCCACTCTAACCCTCTGAACTCCTGTTTTCAACAATCTTATGAAAGAAGTTTGCTTGTTGAACAACATCTAACACCCTTAAAGCAGAGAATCAGCACGTTGGCCACATTCAAAGTGACATTAGCAGTGCCTGAAAAGAGACTGCACATTTTTTTTTTTTTTTTTTTTTAAATAGGACTAGTCAAGTCTGGACTTGTGTGACTAATACCCATATATAGATCAGCACAGTGGATTAAAGGGGTATAATGAAATTTACTCAGGGAAGTGTTTAATCAACATTTTTTATCTAGTTTACTAATAAGGATACATTTTTGTACAAATGTGGTAAAGTTTCTCTTAAATTCAATTTAAAGATATTTTGGCATTGTTGCGTTTTGAAAGTTCAAAAGTGGACGTTGTGGTTTATTTGCTGTGTAGATGACCAGGGAGCCCATATTTATTCTTATACTGTACTGTCATTTCTTAGTCTTCCGTTTATTCTTTTTGTTCTATTTCACCTTTATTTTATGATCTTTTTTAACCTGATGTCTTTTTATATCGTCTTTTCTTTTTTGTATACATTGCCTCAGTGCCTTATTTAGAGCTTTAAAGGTGCTTTACAATCAAACTTACTTTCAGAGGGAGGGTCAGGCTCATTTGCTGTGGACAACACTTCCGACACTGTTCCTGATAACATATAATTTGACAGAAGTTTATTATTTCACAGAAAAAAACAAAAACATTTTATAAACAGAAACATAACTATGAAGTGAGGTAGCCTACCCAACTCTCCCGTGTCCTGGACCGTCTCTGTGGTTGTAGAGTCTGATGCAACATCCACAGGCACGCTAGCTCCTGCTGTGCCACTGTCATCGGATTCACTCCCACTGTACTTGGACTCAGCATGACTTAACGCAATTTCATCTGAAAAATGGTATTAGTAAAATTCATATGAAGGGCTGGACATCAAAATATTTATCATATATATAGTAGCATCATTTAAGGCCATCAGTCTGTAATTGGCCATACAGTGTAAGATGAAGAAGCCTACTGGATGAAAGGCAAAACATGAAGAATCTAAAGGGGTTCAAACCTAACAATCGCAATCAGAATTGATGTCTTTCTTACAGCATATTGGGAGCTGTATTTGATGATACTGAATTACTGCTAATTCAGTATAACAACTTCCTGCTGCTCATTCAACAGTAAAAGCTTTCCTCTGATGAATTACATAAAGGCTTCTATTCAAAGCAGCAACATAATACCCAGAGAGCAGGTCAGTGACTGATCTGTATATTTTGAGTCCACTCTTCTGGTAGATGTGACCACTTGGTTTTCTACCAGATAGCCAGAGGCAAGTAGCAATAAAAAACACAACCAGATAAAACCTCAAAAAAGGGAACCATAAATTCTGCTGTTGACCTGTAACGTGTCACTAAACAGCTCATCAAATGTGTCAAATTAAGCAACAGAAACAATACAATTATTTAAAAAACCAAAGACATCCCCACCTGGAGGCAGGACCCTATAAACTGTACGGTCCTCCCAAGTCATATTTAGGCGGGGACTGCACACACACACAACACTAATGAAACATGTTGGTAGAGTTAATATTTTACCACAAGTGACGTCATTAAGCAGCACATTGGATTTAATTTACCTCTGCAAGATTTTCCAGACTTGTTTGATTCGGGTCGCTCACAGCTGTCTGGATCCGGCTGCTCTCAGTCTTCATCTGTAGCAGATAAAGCAGGAAAGAAAAGGGACAATAAATAGACAGGTATATATTTGGGGCTTGAATTAAAGAAGAAATCCTACTGTTGACAAAAAGACTGAGAGGAAACCTTTGCTTTGAACCTCACTGGATAGTTTTGTAAGACATACATCTTCAATTGTAGAAGGGGAATTAGTGGCTAGCCAGAATACCAAGAGTTGGCTTGTAGTAGCACAGTATAATTAACAGGGTCCCCATCCATTAGATGTAAATATACAATCCACCATTTACACTGTATGCCTGCTAAGTGGATGTGGCTATGTGGTTGTGTTAATCTTTATTTCATAATTGTGTTCATCTTTATTTCACCTTAAATTATCATATCCTTTGATGGTAATCATAACAGAAATAATATCAGTGGAAAACTAGTAAATGAGAGAAAGTGATTACATGTGAACATAGTTTACCTAAAATGAAATAAATTATTGGCTCTCATGTAAGTCTACTGAAAGGACAACTGAAACTATGGACCTCACTGAACAGGTTGAGTTTTACTGGGAACAAATAAGAAGCCAATCGTCAATCTCAGCCTTTTGTAACTGTGCACAACATCACCAAAATTAACTTAAATTAAAATGATAAACATGAAATTCTACTGATGATAGTAAATGCTATTTGTGGTGTAAAATAATGTGTTATTAATGACACTATGCCCGCAGTATTTAATAAATCAAGATTTATTATGTCGACCACCGATGTTGACATTGCCACAACCGGAAACAGCTGACGCCGTGTTCTGACGTCACAAGTAGAACACAGTCCACCAGTTGAATACACAGACAGCACGGCAGACGTGGCGATGTCGGACTCTGGCTCGGATATTTTGACAGAATCAAGTGACAGTGAGTCGTCACTCGTTGCACCTTCAAGAAGAGGAGTTTATTGAAGAGGATGCCAGTGTCGTGGATTTAGATCATGCAGGCGAGTTTAACGTGGTGGAAACAGACCAGCTCGAGACACAGTATTCAAGATGGAGACACAGACGGGAGCGAACATGCGGATGATGGTGATGGTGATCCTGGATTTGGCGGAGATCCTCTGCTGCAACAGAACACAGACAGGTATATACATTTGACTATAATTCATAGAACGTCCCAATAAATAGTAAATACATCATAATAAAACATTATTCTTTAACATTATTAGCATTATCCTCGATTGTAAATAGATCACAAGCTATCCTATATCGAGTCGATAGCTTGGTTTCCTTGAATTGTTATGGAACCCGACTAGTTGTCCGCTAATTGCTCGATTCCTCCGTACGACCATAACAGGCAAGAAGAGCTGCTTACGAGCCTGTCGTGAAACACAGGCCTATAAATAGTATGAAATGAAGATGACATTAATATTGGCCTTTTTTCTGGATATTGCATATTGTGTACATGTCCCTACCACTCTTTTTTGTACAATTAGGTGTGCGTGTGAAAACTGTACAATTATGGAGGCAATTGAAGAGCTGCTGCCAAGAAAAGGATGTCATGGAGGAACTCAATGAATATGAGGGACATGATGCAAACATAACCTGCATAACAGATCACCCAGGATTCCAATCTTTTATCTTGTATGTTACATAATGTATTGCTATGTGGCATACCGCCAGATAGTGAGATTCTTCTGGGGAATACTTGGTAAGAACCACAGAATGCCATCATGTGCCATTCAAAAGATCTGTGCTACGTTCCATCTGACAACTACACGTCGTTCAAGTATCCAGCACTTTATTAGAGTCAATAACAAAACACAATGTCAGTTCAGTGATTGAATCTGCTTCTATACAGCACAACAGCATCCCTCTGGTTTGGTTCTTCCCACCAACTGCTGAGTGGATCAGGGACTTCGAAAGGTTCCTCATCAACATTGTCTTGGTACAAAGCGTAGAGTCTCGGTCAAGAGTTCAGTAACGTACTCTGCAAAAAATATGTTATAATCAAGAATTATATATAATATATATATATATATATATATATATATATAACATATATATAATATATATATATATAACATATATATAATATATATATATATAACATATATATAATATATATATATATATATATAACATATATATATATATATATATATATATATATATAATATTTGTGTGTGTATGTATGTATATGTGTATCTGTATCTTACATATCAATATTTAAATATTATGATGCTGACTTTTGGAACAACCAACATGGATTGGAATTTGCAGTCCAGCTGACCTGACACGTGGTCGTGCCTGCATGGACTTGTGGTGTGTCCATGGAGGGGGATCTGTCTGCACAGCAATTTCATTCTGACATGTCTGAAATGTACAAAACACAACTGTTATGATCTTGGTTTCTGTTTCCTGTTTTATTTTGAAATGTTCCCTTCCCCTTGTGTCATGTCTGGTATTTCTTCCTGCCCTTGTGTTTTCTGCCTTTCTCCCCAGGTGTGTCTTGTTCCCTCGTTTAGTGTCTGTGTGTATATATCCCTGTCTGTCCCAGTGTTCCTTGTGAGATCGTCATCTAAGTGTCACCCCTGTTGTTGGTGTCGCCTCGTGCTCGGCTCCTCGTGCTCCTTGTGTCTTCCTGGTTTGTGTTTTCAGTTTTATTTGTTACTTTGTACTTTTACTAGCTTTTTAAAAAATAAAGCTCTCTTTTTGTTAGAACCTTGTCTAGTGTACTGCATTTGGCTCCTCACCTTTTCCTCACCGTGACAACAAATTTACTAATAAATCTTTCAAACCAGCTTGAAATTGTATTGCACGTTTATACATGTCTGCGTAAAGAAAATATTTAATAACATTCATAATAAAAGATGTGGTTGAATTGAATGCGAGAGCAATGATATAAAATTATACAAATATATGAATTATGTACATGCATGTGGTGATGCTATACTTAGTATTTTTAGCAAGTCATGTGCAGGTCTACTGGTACTACAACTGTAATGTACAGATGACGTACAGTCTTTATACTTACTGGTGTACACAAAGCTTCCTCCTCATTGTGGATGTCCAATAGATTGTCGCTGATCATACAGGTATCCTCAGTTCTGTCAGTGGCTTCATTCAACAATGTTTCAATACCTATGTAATAATAGGGTTATAGTTAAATAAGGTAAAGAAAGAGAGATTTGATCCAGTCAGTAGAACAAGCCCCAGGAAGTGCGCCAAACAACTTCTGTGTCCATCATGTGATGCCATGGGGCCCAAAAAGACATTTTCCCATTGACTTACATTGGGAAAGAGACTTCTCTAAATCAGCATACAATTTCGTTTGAGGTAAATCAACTTCTCAGTACAAACACTTAGTAGTCCTTATTTTCCCTCCATTCATGTGACTGAACCGAGACTGGCCAATTGCGCATGCTCTATGAGCTCTATGAGCTCCATGGATGCGGAAGACCGCCAGAAAATCCAAAGTCATTTTATACTCGAAAGTTGAGCCATTTTGGCTTCATGCGGCACTTTCATAGGAATGAACAGGGGCCCGCCTCCAACGTTGTATCCAGTTCTCTTTATATTTCCATGCAGCAGACAAGCGGAGAAAGATCAAGCTGGACATTGATATCCGTCACCAGAGACCATCTTCGAACAGAGACAGGGTTACCAACCATCTGTTAGCATGGCACTGAAGTTCCACACGTAGATCACAAGATGAAAACTGAATCATCTCTATGACAACCATTCAATCTGCTGAAGACAGTGAGATCCAGCTGTCAGCTCTGGCGTGAGTAAATATTATTTTGTCAAACATGTTTTTCTACTCTCTGTAGTTATATTAGCCTTTCTTTGGAGATTGCATAGGTGGACAGATCAGTGACAAATCCCAAACATATGTCAGGATGAGCCTCAAAGTGACGAGAACAAAGAGGTTGATTTTTCAATGCAACATTAAATGTACGATAATTGATATACTATGCTGAGATAAGAATAAGCTCCAGCTGCACGTCCTCCAGCACAACACCAAGCAGAGAGAGGCAGAGAGAGGAATTCATCTCAGCGGTTAGATAAATGGACATAAAGCATGTGTGATGTCTCCTTCTTCCCTCCCCATGCTTACCAGCCAATGATTTTGCCCTCCCACCCTCTCAATCAATCACAGAAATGAGGCCACTCATCTTTTTGTTATGCGTGTGTGTGCTGTCCTACAATTGTGAGAAGTCAGTGTTCGGAATGCATCTATAATTCTGAATAATTTGGTTTAGAAAGAGTCAGCGCTGGTAAAATGAGCATTTGCATGAATAGCAATCATTCTATGAAGAGTTGTTTAAACATGGATCAATGAGAATATTAGTTTTTTGGTCTCAGAGGGGAGCAGTCCTCAGCTATCCCTCCCTCTTTTATCTGTCCTGGACAAATATGAGTCTATTACGTCTCAAATGGTGAGGAAGCTGTAACGATGTATTGTGCTTTGCATTTAATTGCTAGGTGGGTTGTGACCTTCAAAATGAATGTTGGTGTCTACAATGACATAACTTGTGCAACATGAGGGTGCTTTGAAATGTGTTGTTGGCTTGTCAAATGAGTCATGATTTATAGAAAGGCCAAGAGTTAATTGCACTGAATTAGAAGTTCCATTGAAGGATTTAAAACAAAATCAGGTTTGGAGCAAACAAAGTGCTCCAAGGAGCAAAATTCCCCAGGCAGAGGTGGAGCTGGGCCAAAAAGTTTATCTGACCAGGAGGGTGACCAAGAGACAAGACCAAAAGGTGAAACCGCTCTGGGGGAAGGGCATGAGGGCGACCAGATGGGCAGAGTTGCACAGCAGGTTGGCGACGAAAGAGGAGCCCCTCTGGAGGACTAAAGCACCAGGCCAAGTTCCCAGGAACGGGTTTGGAGCTGGAGGATCGGCGGGATTCAGGTTCAGGAACCCAAGATTTATGGAGTGGTGGCTGGGATCAGACACAGGACAATCAAATCAGGGCAGGGCACACAAATCACAGAAGGCGGGAAAACACACAAAGACAGGAAGCAAAACGAGGCATGACACAAGGTGAGTGTTCTTTATAAAGTAAAACAGGAAAGAAAAACTAAAAGCCAGGATCATGACACATATCATATAATTAATAATGTTAAAAATAATATTCATACAAAATAGGAGGGTGTTAACAAGGAAGTCATTTAAAAATAATAATGCAGCGTTTTAAAAAGCGTTTTGCGGAAACACACCCTAAGAATTAACTTCTTCCCCTCTCATTGTTGGAACAGCAGTAAAAAGCAGGCAGAATTATATAATGAACCTCTCACAAGAGAGTAAAGTTTTAAGCTTGTTTATCACAGGACTGTTGAGATTCTTTTCAGTGTCCTTGTTTCTCACACAGGACACTCATAATTGATCCACTGCAGGGCCAGACCATGAATTATTTACCATACTGTATGAGTGCAGATGCCACAGCAAAAAACAAAAGTGCAGAGATCGTTTGAATACATTTTGTCCATCTCAAATACAAATTACACACATGCACCAAACCGTCCACTGCAGGAATTCAAATTGAGCCATTCTCCGGACACCGCATAGAAAACATGACTCAAAGATAAAACATTGGCTCCCTGACTGTGATAAATAAGCAGCTTTAATGAATCTCTCCGATTGGTTGGAACAAGGGTCATTGTCTATACAATAATGCCTGAGGCAAAAAGTATTCAATTAATCAATGTGTATGCGTCTATTGAGCTTGCATGGAAATTATGAATGTTCCCTATATATGAAGTCAATTATAAACTCCATTTATCAAGCTGGAACAGTGCGCTGTGTGGTGGAACTCCATGGTACTTCTGAGGTGCAGCACTGCAATAAGTACAAACACACAGAATGTAAGCTCAGTGCTTTTATCTTGTATTAGTGTGATCTCTGGGTCATCACAAGATGTCTTAATTAAGATTCATTATGTTAATTACAGCGGGAGCTGTTCAAAAGTCATGATGCTGCTCTCATTGACAAAAGAGAGGTGAACCAAGACAAATATTATTGTTAATGGGACTGAGTCACTAATCTTTAAAATGTAATAGAAATTAACAGAAAATTAACAAAAAAAATATTTGAACATTTGTGCTGTGTTTCATTGTTTTTGATTGAGATCATGTTCTTTAAATGATAAATCAGCAGGGATGTCCCAATGCAGTTGTTATGGCCTCAATCCCAGTCCTTTGATATTACGATAACCCATATACTGTCACGATCTGGTTATACTTTGGTTTCCTGTTTTATTTTGAAATATTCACTCCCCCTTGTGTCATGTCTTTACCCCTCTTTCTGATTGTTAATTTGTTCATCATGTGTCCATTTACCCTGCCCTTGTGTCTTTGCCTTTTCTGTCTGTGTATCCTGTGTCCCTGTCTGGCCCAGTGTGCCTTGTCGGATCGTCATTCATGTTACGTGTTTGTTACCTGCCTGTTATCTGCTCTGCCTCCCCGTGTCTGCCCCGTGGTTGGTTTGTGTTTTTTAGTTTTATTTGTTACTTTGTATTATTTGGATTCAGCTTTGTTTAATTAAAGGCTCGCTTTTTGTTACTACCTCAGTCTGTTTTCTGCATTTGGGTCCTCCCCTGTCCTGAACCGTGACAGAACGATCCGACATTAGTATGGACCCCGCAGAGATTTTGGGTAGCGAACTTTATAATCTCACATACACTCTCATTTGTCTACATGAGGAGTGAAAAAGAGCCCCCTGTTTGTCGCTTCAAGAGGCGGCTTTATGTGTGGCTCAAGAGAGAATGGCTGAGAAGCCCGAGCTAAGGAGTCTGTTGCCTGAGTGGCTTCAGGAATTTTTTTAACTTCCACTGAGCCCGCCTTGTCTTCAGCCAACCTCCGGGCTGCGAGAATTCTCATTTGCTGAGGCCATGCTGCGACGGCCCCCCGTTCCTGCTGCCGGGCTGCAACAGTCCGCCGTTCCTCCTACTCCAGCCCCTGATCCATTTATTGGTACTCTCCTGGCCCTTGGAGGCCCTAATTGTCCAGAGGGCTTCAAGGCCTCTGAGGAAGAGATTTGGCCGGGAAAGCCGGTGTCGTGTAGGCTCTCAGTCCCCAACTACTGCTGCCGGCTCGCTGCAGACCCCCGTTCCCGCTGCTGGACCCCCGATCCTGCTACTGGAACTATGCAGACATCAGCTCCCGCTGCTGCCGGACCTCTGCAGACATCAGCTCCCGCTGCTGCTGGACCTCTGCAGACCCCAGTTCCCGCTGTTGCCGGACTGCTACAGACCCAAGCTGTTCCCCAGCTGCCTCTCGAGACCCCAGCCCCTGTGCTCCCCTCGACTCTCGAGACCCCAGTCCCTGTGCTCCCTTCGCTTCTTGAGACCCCAGTACCCATGCTCCCCTCGACTCTCGAGACCCCAGCTCCGTGCTCCCCTTGACTCTCGAGACCCCAGTCCCTGCGCTCTCCTCACCTCTCGTGACACCAATCCCTGCTTTCCCTTTGCCTCTCGAGACCCCAGCGCTCCCTTCGCCTCCCGAGAGCAAAGCATTCCCTTCCCCTCTCGAGACCACAGCGTTCCCTTCGCTTATCGAGACCCCAGTTCCCGGGTTCCCCCGGACTCTCGAGACCCCAGTTCCCGTGTTCCTTGAGACCCCAGTTCCCGTGTTCCTTGAGACCCCAGTTCCCGTGTTCCTTGAGACCCCAGTTCCGGTGATCCCCTCCGCCTCCAGAGCGGCTCCGTCCGCCTCCAGTCCGGCATCCTGAGCGGCTCCGTCCGCCTCCAGTCCGGCCTCCTGAGCAGCTCCATCTGCCTCCTGTCTGGCCTCCAGCCCCGTCTCGCTAGCCTCCCCTGACTTCCCCTTCCAGTTTTGTTCTCTGGCCTCGTTTGCCTCTTAAGCGGCTCTGTCCCCCTCCAGTCCGGCCACCTGAGCGGCCATAATATTTAGCAACAGATGTTTAAGTCAAATGCTTGGCCATTCCGAAACACCTAATACTGATGCATTTAGAGGTAGTAGAGGTACAAGGTTGTAGGAGCAAGTTAACAGTGAGTGAGTAGCCTACTTCATGAAAATCCTTATTCAAAGGCTTAAATAGGATACGAGAAAATGCATTTAAATGCTGAAAGCAAAAAAATGTATTGCAAAGCATATTTTAAAATGCAGAAATGTGAAATGACTTCCCTGAAAAGTGTTAAAGTCCAAATGTATTGCACAGCAATACAGAAAAACCTGAAGTTGAAATGTAAAGAAGCTAAAAGCTAAACTTAGGTAGTAGTAATAGTAGTATTAGCAGCAACAACCATGTACTTAGTAGTAGAAGTAGTAGTAGCAACAGTAGTAGTAGTAGCAGCAGCAACAGTAGTAGTAGTAGCAGCAACAGTAGTAGTAGTAGTAGTAGTAGCAGCAACAGTAGTAGTAGTAGTAGTAGTAGTAGTAGTAGCAGCAACACTCCTTTCCTGCTGCAGTGTTTTTCCACTCACCCTGCATCCTCCTCTCCAGCCAGAAACTCCCACCTCATCAGCTCACCTGGGCTGCAGCTGCATCTCATCTCCAATCCAGCCAGTATTTAAGCCTCTCCTGCTCACCCACTCATGGCCAGTTTTCCTGCTGCTGACCCTGCCTGCCTCTGACCTGCTACGATCTACATTCTGCCTGTCCCCTACTGGTTTGTCTGCATAGACTTTGTACGTACTGTACATGTGCTAATTATCTGTCCTGCCCTGTACCTGCTGAGCTCTGACATTAAACGTCATTATCAATTGTTTTTGGTTTCCTGTGTGCTGCATTTGGGTCCAAACATGCTCTGTGACAGAACAAACTGTCCAATTATGGACCCAGCACACACCCCTTCACCACAGTCCTCCAGAGGGCTGAGGGCACCCTTCAGCAGTATGAGGCACTGTTGGCCACCATAGCTGTGTCTGCATCAGTGTCTGCATCTTTTGAGGGTGAACTTTATGATCTGTCATATTCCCTCACATGCCTGTATGGTGAATGGAAGAGAGCCCCTAGTATAGGATCCAAAGAGGCTGCTCTTGGGATTGCATGCAGGGAAGTCGTTTTTTGAGTGTCTTAAAGACTTTTTGAACACCCCCCATTGCCAGCTTGCTTCGCAGCCTGCTTCCAAATCTACTAGCCGCTGTCCTGTTGGCCTTCGGTTCAGGACTCTGCAGCCCGCCGATCATCCGACTCCAGCCCCAAACCCATTCCTGGAAGGTAGTAGTAGTAGTAGTAGTAGTAGTAGTAGTAGCCAGGATGTGATAGGTGATAGTAGCTCATCCACGAGTACCTGAATCACTATGGGTAATAGTATTTTTGTGGCACTCATTCAAAATACCCTCTCACCTTAAAAACTGAAAGTAGAATTGTAAAACTTGTTTTGCTGTCTAAAAAGGTCTGAGCCATCACAGGTTAATACCTCCCATTATCTCTGTTTATTGAGATTCATAAGCCACACAGATGCACAAATGTGTGTGTGTGTGTGTGTGTGTGTGTGTGTGTGTGTGTGTGTGTGTGTGGCACTGGTTGCCATGGGGATGGGACACTATGAAGCAGTGAAGATTCAAATCTCAACATGCGTGTTCACTACTTACCATGTGCCATAACCACTGAGCTATAGACTTTCTCTTCAAAATGTGGAGGAAGACGGGCTGACAAGCCTGCGCACTGAACCGGACACTGCAGAGACTGAATTTTAGGGGACGAAGGACACGAGTGCCTACAACAGCAAATGTTTCCGATAATTACTTTTAAGTGCAGTAACCTCAAGATATGCTATTGAGGCTGGAATTACCGCGGCTGCTGGCACTAGACTTTCCCTCTAGTTGATTCTCGTTACATGATTTAAAGTGTGCTCATTCCAACCCGTAATTAATCATGTGTGCACTAGCATTTGCT